>NC_132879.1:1543568-1583568 GCF_030463535.1 Salminus brasiliensis
TAAACCCCTCCCAGAACAACTGAAACTCCTCCCACAACAGAAATCCCACCCACAATCCCACCTAGTACAACCGAAGCCCTGCCGAGTAAAACTAAAAACCCTCCCAGACCAACCGAACCCCCTCCCAGAACAACTGAAACTCCTCCCACAACAGAAATCCCACCCACAATCCCACCTAGTACCTTCAGAAGCACATGTATTATTGATCAGATGTGATTAATTGTGCAGCGTTAACCGCCGCTAGGTGTGTAACCGAGGCGCTTGACTCCGCAGTTCCTTCTGCTTCATTAAATAAGGCGCCTCAACACAAACAAACCAGCAGCGAAAACCTCGTTTAACCTCTTAAATGGCCGGAAGATTCCGGCAGGTCCAGGCTTGCAGTCCTGATTACTGAATAAAAGCCCTAGGAGGAGGTAAGACTGGGCGTTTATCAGAGAGGAACCCTCAGGGTCTTCTAGGCATTAAGAGATTTCAAGCAACTAAAAATGATACGCTATATGGACAAAAGTATTGGGACACCTGCTCATTTATTGTTTCTTCTGAAATCAAGCACCATCACCATTCATCATTCCAGAGAACACAGTTTCACTGCTCCACAGCTCAATGCTGGGGGGCTTTATACCAAACCCCTCCCAGTACAACCAAAACCCCTTCCAGAACAACCGAAACCCCTTCCAGAACAACCGAACCCCCTCCCAGAACAACTGAAACCCCTCTCTGAACAGCCAAAACTCCTTCCAGTACAACCAAAACCCCTCCCAGAACAACTGAAACCCCACCCAGAACAACTGAAACCCCACCCAGAACAATTGAAACCCCACCTAGAACAACCAAAACTCCACCAAGAACAACCAAAACCTCACCCAGAGCAACCAGAACCCCTCCCAGTACAACCAGAACCCCTCCCAGTACAACCAAAACCCCTCCCAGAACAACCGAAACCCCACCCAGTATAACCAAAACTCCACCCAGAACAACCAAAACTCTTTCCGGAACAACCAAAACCTCACCCAGAGCAACCAGAACCCCTCCCAGTACAACCAAAACCCCACCCAGTACAACCAAAACCCCACCCAGAACAACCAAAACCCCACCCAGAACAACCAAAGCTCCACCCAGTACAACCAAAACCCCACCCATAACAACCAAAACCCTACCCATAACAACCAAAACCCCACCCAGTACAACCAAGACCCCAGTGTAATTCATATTGCCACACTTGAACAGGGTTCTATACAGGTCTGAACGAGGGTTCTTAGGTTGTTACACTAGTGGAACCCTTTTTGGTGCTACATAGAGCCATTTCTTAAAAGGCTATCCAAAAAAAAAAACATCACAGGAACAGTAAACGGCCACTGAAGTGGGCAGTGGGTCCGCATTCAATCAGAAAGGCAGTCGAATGGGAACGTTCAGCTGTAAATATCAGCGTGATCACAACAACAGCGCTGAGAGGAGCAGAGTAACCAGCACAACCAGGCTTCCTTAAAGGGCTATCAAGGTTCGAGTCCACAGTGACCTGCCGTATATGAATGAACCCTGAGCCGGACTCTGTTCGCTTTAACGAGGCAATCGAGTCGGTCAGTCCTGCAGTGAAGAGTCGGTGTTTACAGAAGCCTGACCGACGCTGTGCTTCATCCATAAAGCTGAGAAAGGGAAAACTCATGGAATTACAGGGTAAACTCAAAGGACCACAGGTCAGAGAGAGAGAGAGAGAGAGAGAGAGAGAGCACTCAAATCCAGTGTCGCACACCCCGGACACCGGAGCTTTGGTTTAGGTCAGAGTGTGTGAAGATGGGACCGCCGCGGCGAGCGAGTCCCTTTCCATTACTGAGCAGATTGAAAATCACATCCCGCAGCTCCATTTCAGACAGAGATTTAATAACAGGGACATCAGTCAGAGTGTGTCAGAAACGGTGCAGCCGCACACACACACACACACACACACACACACACACACACACACAGGCAGACTGCTGTTTTACGAGTTATATGAGGGTTTTCTATTGAACTATGATACCCCCAAACCTAACTGTACAGAAAACACACACACATACATACAGTGTGTGCAGCTGTGTGCAAAAGTCCAGGCACCCCTATTCTAATAGCATGTCTGGTAGATTTTCTATGTGTAAAATAGTGAATGCTGGTCGACCAGCTTGGTGATGATGGTCAGGTTGGTCAGCCAGCTTGTTTAACCAGTTCTTGACCAGCATAGAGAATGTGGTATTTGATTTTGGTGATGCTGGTCAGATTGGTTGACCAGCTTGGTAAGCTAGATGTTTAACCAGCTCCTGACCAGCATAGTGAATGTTGCATTTGATTGTGGTCATGCTGGTCAATCAGCTTGGTCATACTGGTCATGCTGGTTGACCACACTGCTGATGCTGGTCATGCTGGTCATGCTAACCAGTGCTTGAACAGCATAGTGAATGTGGCATTTGATTTTGGTCATGCTGGTCAATCAGCTTGGTCATACTGGTTGATCAGCTTGGCGATGCTGGTCAGGTTAGTCGACCAACTTGGTGATGCTGGTCAGGTTTGTCGGTAAAGTTTCCGGACACCACATTCAACTAAGAGAGCTACTCCCCACAGTGAAGCATTGCTGCACAAGAGCCTAGGGTGACTGTGCCCAATGAGTGTAGCCCCGAGTGTGTGAGCTAGAGGGGTATGAAGCCCCCCAGCATTGAGCTGTGGGGTTCTCTGGAGTGATGATTGAGCCAATTAGGCATAAGTTAGGGAGTGTCACAACGGATCATCCAACATGTACAGTACCTGACCTCCCTGACCTCACTGATGCTCTCGCTCTCTCAGGGCGGGATGCCATCAAGTCCTCCTCACAGCAATGCTCCTCCTCCAGAATCTAGTAGAAAGTCTTCTTCTCTGGACAGTAGAGACAGTTCCTCCAACAGAAGCAGGGTCAGCTCTTTAATACACTCAATTTCAGTAGAAACAATGAATGAGCAGGTGTCCCAATACTTTTGTCAAGAGTATAAATAGGGAGTTTTCCACTTTGCTGCAATAACAACCTCCTCTCTTTTGTGAAGGCATTACATTAGATGTTGAGGATTTGATTGCATCCAGTCAGTTCTGCCACTCCAACTCCAGGTATATTGGATGGAGCTACATCATCACTTCTGAGAACCCCACAACCCCGATGCTGGGTGCTTTACACCCCTCTAGCTCACGCTTGGGCTCCACATGACCTCTGAAGGTGTCCTGTGGTATCTGGAACACCAAGACTAACGTTAGCAGCAGATCCTTTAGATCCTCCTCACAGCAATGTAAGCTATTACTGCAGTAAAGGAGGACAAACCCTGGCTAATACCCTTGACTTCAGAAGAAATACTAAGTTTTAGACGTGAAGTATTTTGGTCTTATCGCTACCCTTCATTTCCTTCGTCCATACTGTGCCGCCCTAATTTAGAGCGAGGTCTTCTGGAGCAGAAGAAACAGTACTTTGGAGTTCGTTGTCTCCCCTGAATTTCTCATGGTCGAGCGCATCCCCGCAGAAAGAAAGATAGAGGGAATGAACCATCTGCCACACGCTCTGTCACTTTTTTATATTTTTTTAATACATCGTACATCTCCAAAAAAAACACCTTTCCGTAGACCTCGAGCCTGCCAAGAATGCAGAGGCCAAGTCCACCTCAGGGGGTTCTCTCAAATCCACGCCAGCTCACTTTATCAAATCCCCAATCAGCGCTAATTGGTCGAGTCGTGACATTCCTAACAGCAGAGGGCACGCACTCCGCCGATACATCAAAAGGCTCCAGCGAGGAGCCGTGGGAGAGCAACACAAATGACCTCACGCTGCTTCGGCCCATGATAAGGTCAGCGATGTCACTGAGGACGCGTCATGGAAACCTCTTCTTCCTCCTCTGAAGCCAGTTTTCCCTCCTTAGATACACTTTATGTCTATATATTCATCTTCTAATGAATGCATTTGGCAGATGTGCAAATGCGCACACACACACACACACACACACACACTTGTCTAGTGAATAGAATAGGACTCTATTGGCACCATGCTGCCTAATGCCAGGCCTGGGCTAGAGGAGTATAAAGCCCCCCAGCTGTGTTCTCTGGACTTTTGGATGGGATGAGTTGGGGAGTTGAGTCCTGACCTCACTAACGCTCGTCACTGAATGCAATCAAATCCTCACAGCAATGTTCCTCCTTCAAAATCTAGTAGAAAGTCTTCTTCTCTGGACAGTAGAGACAGTTCCTCCAACAAAAGCAGGGTCAGCTCTTTAATACCCTTGATTTCAGAAGAAACAATGAATGAGCAGGTGTCCCAATACTTTTGTCAAGAGTATAAATAGGGATTTTTCCCTTTTGCTGCAATAACAACCTCCACTCTTCCGCGAAGGCATTACATTAGATGTTGAGGATTTGATTGCATCCAGCCTCCCAAGAGTGTGAGCATCAGTTCTGCCACTCCAAGTCCAAGTATATTGGATGGAGCTCCATCATGTCCTGTGGTATCTGGAACACCAAGACTAACGTTAGCAGCAGATCCTTTAGATCCTGTAAGTTGTAAGGTAGGGCCTCCAGGCGCACCCATGGGTCTTGGGACTCGTGATCCCAGGCTGTCCTTCCAGGAAGTACTGGCCACTGCATAGCACTGTGTGAGCACCACACAAGACCTGCCTGATGTTCTGGAGATGTTCTGACCCAGGCATCTAGAACATCACGGTTTCTCAGATTCTTATGCTTGTCCATTTAGTCCAGCTTCAACACCTCCATCACCTTCAAGAACTGACGGTTTACTTGCTGTAGACCTATCACTTGTCAGGATCCACTGGAACCAGATCATCAGTGTTATTCCCGTTACCCACAAGTGGTTCTAATGTTATGGCTGATTTGTATCAGAATAATGCAGGACAATCTTTAACCATAATTAATGTGACCATGAGTGTCATAAAATGATATTAGAAGAATCTGAGCTACTCTGACGAGAACCCAACTGTGATGTTCTAGACAACTGGGTCAGAACATCTCCAGAACATCAGACAGGTCTGGTGAGGCCTACCAAAGGTGCTCCAAGAAAGGCCAACCAGCAACAGGGAGCCCATAGATGCCCAAGAATCATTGATGCTTATGGAGACCCCACCTCACAACTTACAGGACTTGGAGTCTGCTAACATCTGAAGAGGTCCAGATCCCAAAGGATACCTTCAGGAGTCTTGTGGAGTCTACGCCTCGGTGTCTCAGAGCTGCTTTGGTGGCACAAGGGTGACCTACACAATATTCGGCAGGTGGTTTTAATGTTTTGGCTGGTTGGTGTAAAACCGAATGAGGAGATTATATTACACTTGGAAGTAAAGTACATCCGACACCATAACGGCCAAAAGAATAAACGTTACAGCCAATATTTGAGCTGATATAATACTTGAATCCCACGGAAACTCGGCGTAGCGCTTTTTCAGTGTACACGTACTGTCAAAATATGTTTTACGGTGTGTGTTATTTAATCACGACAGCGAGTCTCCAGTCAAAGCAAACACACTATATCACCCTGTAAGTGCTTCATTAGCCTACTTGTTTCATTAAGGAGAGCCAGCAGAAAAATCTATAGCCTAGCGCTGCCCTGAACGCTTAATATCAGACGAATCTCGAGCTCGGTTTACCACTGTAAGCTCATTTAGCAGCATTTACATTTAGCGAGCACTGTCCACAGGTGATTCCGCTCACCTGTTAATAACCAGCTGTAAAGCAGTACTTCGGCCCTAATCTGATTCGAAGGCATTCGAATTTGATTGCATCCAGCCTCCCAAGAGTGTGAGCATCAGTTCTGCCAATCCAACTCCAAGTATATTAGATGGAGCTGCATCATCACTCCTGAGAACCCCACAACCCCGATGCTGTGGGTGCTTTACACCCCTCTAGCTCACGCTTGGGCTCCACATGACCTCTGAAGGTGTCCTGTGGTATCTGGAACACCAAGACTAACGTTAGCAGCAGATCCTTTAGATCCTGTAAGTTGTGAGGTAGGGCCTCCATGTGCACCCATGAGCCTTGGGACCCCATGATCCAAGGCTGTCCTTCCTGGAAGTACTGGCCACTGCATAGCACTGTGCAGCATTTACATTTAGCGAGCACTGTCCACAGGTGATTCCGCTCACCTGTTAATAACCAGCTGTACTTCGGCCCTGATTTGACTTGGGTTAAAGCAGCAATTTAATCAGTCAAGACAAATTCCTTCATTTTAGCACTGAAGCTAAAGGCTAGCTGATGAAGCGATGTATCACTGTCCGACCAAAATATTTTCAACTGAAAAAAACAGTAATTATGTTTTTTTTTTTTTTATTCAACAGTAATTAATGTTAGCTAATGTAAAGACGTTTTTGCATCAAGTCATTTTAATCCATTTTACTGGTTTAAATTATTAAAATATGAGAGCGACTATCGTCAAAAAAAACTATAAGCTTCAACTTTGCGTAAAAAACAATTTTTCCATTTTTAAACTCTTTAAAGCAGTATTTAAAAAAAAAAGTCGCTACTAAACTACGTAAATCAGTCCAGAATGTCTCATTTTACGAACTAGTATTTAGTACTTTTTTTTATTTTTTTATTTTATTTTACTTCAGTATTTATTAGCAGGACTTATCGCTAAACTCTGCGACAGTATTATTAATATATTTATTTGTACAAAGATCGGATCAGTATCACACGCTCCTCAGAATGAAGTTACCCAAGTCAGGACATCCTTAGTTTTAAAGACAGGTAGCAGTTTGTCCCCTAACAACAGCCGTCTACTTCCGCGTAGTGTCCAACGCTACAGCGCTGTAGCGACCGTTAAATATTGTCGTATAGATTTTTTGGCAGGAATACGTGGAAGTGGACGATATTGGGGACGTTGTTAGGGGACTAACTGCTACATAAACACACAGATCGGATCAGTATCAGACGATCCTCAGAATTAAGTTACTGAAATCAGGACATCCTTAGTTCTACGGACAAGTAGCAGTTTGTCCCCTAACAACAGCCGTCCCCAGTGTCGTCCACTTCTGCGTAGTGTCCACTTCCGCTCTAGATGTGTGAGATTACAGCAATGTAGCGACGGTTAAATATCGTTGTATTGATTGTTTGGACGATATTGGGGACGTTGTTAGGGGACTAACTGCTACATAAACACACAGATCGGATCAGTATCAGACGATCCTCAGAATTAAGTTACTGAAATCAGGACATCCTCAGTTTTAAAGACATCTGTCTATTCTCTGGACCTGGAACAACAAGCTACAGACAATATTAGAAGAAAATGTGTCCCACAGGGTCAGAAACCCCACAATCCCGTCTACTAGATCACTGAACACGCTGTGAGGAGGCTGTGTGAGGGTTTAGACACTCGGTTAGCGCCATGCTAACTGCCGTAAATCAGTTACCACAGCATGTTAGCTAGCGAGTAGTGCTGCACCGGCACCGCTATCGCATACGTTTACCACCTTTTCACACAGAGACGAGTACTTGAATAAGAAATTGCTGCATAAGCAGTTTTTCACTGCTCTGAAATGTTTTAAATAACAGGATTTACTCACTTTTTTACAATTTATAATCATCGTGATTTATGTAATGAGGTGTGCCCAAATTCTACATTTAATCAAATGCAAATTAAATAAAAGAAATTTGGATCAATAATAAAAAAAAATTATTATTATTATTATATAATCCTGTACATTTATTATTGACTATGGCGGCACAGATATTAATGTAGTCTTAACAGAAACAGTCTGTTCACTCCTTAATTATGTAAAAACTAACAGTGTAAATACGTCACGTCCTCGACAAAGACACACAAACAATTACTGTTTATTTACTGCTTAATTTAACAGATTATAAATAATAGAATTACAGTCATATTAACAGTAATGTGCAAAAGTAATGGCAACCTTAAATATGTTTTTACAGTGTGTTTAATGTGCAGAATTTGTTTTTTGAGGATTTGATCTCCTATATAAAACCATAATTACTGTTTAACTAATGCTAATTTACCTAAATGCAAAGCAGCAAATTAGCAATTTGTAACAATATTTAAAATGTGTCTTGTGTGAAAGTAATGGCAGCTTAAATATGTTATAATTAATAGTTTATTATTTTAATGTGCAGAAAAATGCCACAATCCAGTTCCTGAATACTATTTATTCACTTATTTACATTTAGAACCTCAACAAGTGTCATGTGACCAGGTGTGTTTATATTTTACATCAGAAAACCATTAAATGTAGCGTTTTATTTGCCTCCCACGTGTTATGTTCAGTACATAAATAGAAGTCGTGTCTATAATCTATCTACCTATATAGTCTATCATCAGGTTCCTGGACGTGATTTATTCACTTATTTACTTCAGCCGGCTTCATTCTCAGAGCTGTAAAAATGAACTGTAGATGTTGTGAGTGTAAATACATCACATCCTCTACAGAGACACACAATAATTATACTATACTTATTATTATTATTATTATTATTATTATTATTATTAATAATAATAATAATAGCGTTGTATGTGCAAAATAAATGGCACCTTAAATATAAAAATGTCATATTTAAGTCCCTGTAGAAAACTGATTCACTTATTTAAACTCAACAACATAGAAAATCAACAACACGTGTCATTTGAGCAGGGCTGCACAAACCTGACAGGGGTATAGTGCATAGTGTAAATATGTCAGACCCTTTACAGAGACACATAAGTTATTATTTACTGTTAAATTAAACAGATTAAAATAATAATAATAACAATTAGAATCAGACATTTTGGAAATGGCAGTTGTTACAGTTGCAACCATTGCAAACACTCAATAAAATAAACTCAATAAAATAAACACTCTATAAAATAAACACTATAAAATAAACACTCTATAAAACAAACACTATACAATTAAAATAAACACCCTATAAAATAAACACTATAAAATAAACACTCTATAAAACAAACACTATACAATTAAAATAAACACCCTATAAAATAAACACTCCATAAAAATAAATTGAAACTGAAATATGTACATATATATAAATTATATGAATATAGTAAAGTGGCATAGTGGTGATACCTGTGATAATAAATATGGGAAATTAGGGAGTCATTGCCTACATATTAAATCAAATTACAGTACTATTATTATTATTATTATTGCACATTACAGTACAACAGTACTGCACAGTGAGTATTGCACAGATGAACCATAGTGGCCCACATTGAGAAAGGAGTTACAGTGCCCTTCATAATTATTGGCACCCCTGGTTAAGATGTGTTCTTTAGCTTCTAATAAATTGAGTTTTTTTCTAAATAATAAAGGACCACGATGGAAAAAAGAGTAAAATCCAACCTTTAACTCAAGTGAATTTTAAGGGAAAAAAATAATTATTCTTCATAAAATCACCTGTTCCATAATTATTGGCACCCCAAACATTTCTTATGGAAATAAATGTAATTAAAGTATTTCTGTCAATTCTACAGTCGTTTACGAAGTTGATCAGAGTATGTAGGAACATTTAATTAGTAATTCACAACTTCCTGTTTCCCTGGGCTATAAATATGACGTGACACAGAGGCCATTTGTCTTCAACATGGGAAAGACAAAGGAACATACCATTCAAGTAAGGCAGATGTGTGTTGACCTCCACAAGTCAGGCAATGGCTACAAGAAAATAGCCACTGACCTCCACCTGTCCATATCTACTGTCAGAGGAATTATTAAGAAGTTTAAAACAACTGGAACAGTGAGGAGGATGATAAGAGAAATAAAAAGCTCTCCAAAGCTCACTGTTACAGAACTGCAACAAATGGTGGCTTCTTGGGGTCACAAAGTCTCCAAAACAACCATCAGGCGCTATCTGCATGCCAACAAGCTGTTTGGGAGGCATGCACAGAAAAAGCCTTTCCTCACTCACAATCATAAACGCAGACGTCTGGAGTTTGCTAAGCAGCACTGGACCTTCAACTGGGACCGTGTGCTTCGGTCAGATGAAACTAAGATCTAAGTGGGTCTGGCGTAACACAAGAGCTGAGTATGCAGAAAAGCACCTCATGCCCACTGTGAAATATGGGGGGGGATCAGTGATGCTGTGGGCCTGTTTCTCTTCCGAAGGCCCTGGGAACCTTGTTAGGGTGCATGGCATCATGAATGCTTTGAAATACCAGGACATTTTAAAACAAAATCTGGTGGCTTTTTGCCCAAAAGCTGAAGATGGGTCGTCACTGGGTCTTTCAGCAAGATAATGACCCAAAACATATGGCCAAATCTACACAGAAATGCTTCACCACACACAGAATCAAGCTCCTCCCATGGCCATCTCAGTCCCCAGACCTCAACCCCATTGAAAACCTGTGGGGTGAGCTGAAGAGGAGAGTGCAGGGGAGAGGACCCAGGTCGCTGGATGATTTAGAGAGATTGTGCAAAGAGGAATGGTCAAAGATCCCTCTATCTGTATTCTCCCATCTTGTGAAACATTATAAGAGAGGATTAGGTGCTGTTTTGTTGGCAAAAGGGGGTTGAACAAAGTATAAACATCAGGGGTGCCAATAATTGTGGCACACATGATTTGATGTTAAACAATTATGTGGGATTTTTTTCCTACTGAATAAATTCACTTGAGTTAAAGGTTGCATTTGACTCTTTTTTCCATCGTGGTCCTTTATTACTTTATTAAAAACTCAATTTATTAGAAGCTAAAGAACACATCTTAACCAGGGGTGCCAATAATTATGGAGGGCACTGTATAGAGTTTGATGGCCACAGGTAAGAATGACCTTCTGTGGCGCTCTGTGGTGCGTGTCGGTGCATGTCGGTGTTTATTTATTATTATTAATAATGATATTGACATAGTGTGCAAAAGTAATGACACCTTAAGTACAGTATTTTCTTTTTTACAGTACTGTAAATAATAGGGGCGGTGGTGCTCAGCAGTTAGAGCTCCAGGCTATTGACAGGGTTGTGGGTTCGATACCCGGGCTCTGCAAACTGCCACTGTTTAGGCCCTTTGTTTGATGGCCACAGGAAACTTGGGCAGCACCCTCTCTGCTCCCCGGGCACTGCCTTAGTTGGCCGCCTACTGCTCTGGGTGTGTGTGTATGCGTGTGTGTGTGTGTGTGTGTGCTCACTCCCAAGGGGTTTAAGAGGTTACGTGTGGCTTGTGCAAAAGTAACGGCACCTTAAATATGAGGTCTTCTTGTTTCCCATCCATTAAACTATATATATATTAAGCAAATAAATAGAAGCAGTGTGTAGTTCAGTGCAGTAATGGTCTGTACGCTGCGTGAGGAGAGAAACCACTGGAGAAATGTAGGGTCGGGGCCCTTTGAGCTCTATTATGAACTAATCCAGGCTGTTGTAGCCTAACCCACTGAGCCACTTGTTTCCAGTGTGCGCTAACAGTGCTTTAAGGCCATCCATCATTTATTCTGGCAGGGGTTTAAACACGATAGTCCCTCATGCCATATCAGGGCTATTGCCATAGCAGGGCTATCCCATTTCCCTATTAATATCTCAGCCCTGCTCAGCTGAGCCGCTGCTGAGGACACCAGTGCCACCAGTTCCACAACATACACAAGATCACAGTCCCTCAAACTGAGCTCAACTGCCAGTTACAGACTATCTAGGCTCAGTGCATGCACACACACACACACACACACACACACACACACACACACACAGTCCATAATGGTCCACCAAAAAAATACACACTAGAATCCAAATAGAAAAATGCATGCAAAACAGCTCGAGCTCGCATCTCAGCATGACTCCAGTCCCGCTGTGCAACATCTGCCTGCACGCGCAGCTAGTGCGTGGGGACGGGGGGGGGGGGGGGGGGGGGGGCTGGAAGCTCGTGCGTGGCAGATGCACTCGCACCTTCTCCATTGTTTGGACCCGAAGTTGAGGTAGGAGATCAAACAGATCAGCGTGGACGCGCGCACGCGAGTAAAGCGCGCGTGCACCAGGAGGCGCGAGCACAGGTGGGAGTAATTCAGCCTGGTTTACTGACAGATACGTACTGATTCACCTCCACACCGAGCACAGCGGCGCAACTCGGAGCGCGAGACTCGCCACGGAAATCAAACCATTCTCACGAAAAACCATCAAAAAACAAACCGAATTAAAACCGAATTAAATCCCGGATTCAACGAAATCCATCGCGCACTCACCTCGCTCCAGAGTCAGCGGCTGGACCACCGTCGCCATGTCTGCCTTCTACTGCTGCTGAGAGCGCGCGCGAGAGAGAGAGAGAGAGAGGGGGGGGGGGGGGGGGGGGGAGAGAGAGAGAGAGAGAGAGGAGGGAGGGGTTGAGAAAGACAGAGCGAGAAATAGTGAGTGAGTGAGAGTGAGAGAGAGAGAGAGGCTATTAGAGAGAGAGAGAGACGTAGTGAGAGAATGAGAGAGAGATATAGAGTAAGAGAGAGAAAAAATGAGTGTGACACAATGGGGGAGAGAGAGACAGAGAGGGAGAGAGAGAGAGAGATGAACAGAAAGAATGAGAGAGGGGGATATAAATGATGAGAGAGAGAGAGAGAGAGAGAACGGACAGACAGCAAGAAACAGTGAGTGAGAGTGAGACAGCGATGGAGAGAGAGTGGGAGAGAGAGGTAGGGATAGTGAGGGAGCGAGAGAGTGGGAGAGAGATAGGGATAGTGAGAGAGAGAGTGGGAGAGAGATAGTAATAGTGAGAGAGAGAGTGGGAGAGAGATAGGGATAGTGAGAGAGAGAGAGAGTGGGAGAGAGATAGGGATAGTGAGAGAGAGAGTGGGAGAGAGATAGTAATAGTGAGAGAGAGAGTGGGAGAGAGATAGGGATAGTGAGAGAGAGAGAGAGTGGGAGAGAGAGGTACGGATAGTGAGGGAGAGAGAGAGTGGGAGAGAGAGGTAGGGATAATGAGGGAGAGAGAGGTAGGGATAGTGAGGGAGAGAGAGAAAGGGATAGTGAGGGAGAGAGTGGGAGAGAGAGGTAGGGATAGTGAGGGAGAGAGAGAAAGGGATAGTGAGGGAGAGAGTGGGAGAGAGAGGTAGGGATAGTGAGGGAGAGAGAGAGTGGGAGAGAGAGGTAGGGATAGTGAGGGAGCGAGAGAGTGGGAGAGAGAGGTAGGGATAATGAGGGAGAGAGAGATAGGGATAGTGAGGGAGAGAGAGAGTGGGAGAGAGAGGTAGGGATAGTGAGGGAGAGAGAGAGTGGGAGAGAGAGGTAGGGATAGTGAGGGAGAGAGAGGTAATGATAATGAGGGAGTGAGAGAGTAGGAGCGAGAGGTAGGGATAGTGAGGGAGAGAGAGATAGGGATAGTGAGGGAGTGAGAGAGTAAGAGCGAGAGGTAGGGATAGTGAGGGAGAGAGAGAGTGGGAAAGAGAGGTAGGGATAGTGAGTGAGCGAGAGAGTGGGAGAGAGAGGTAGGAATAGTGAAGGAGCGAGAGAGTGGGAAAGAGAGGTAGGAATAGTGAGGGAGCGAGAGAGTGGGAGAGAGAGGTAGGAATAGTGAGGGAGCGAGAGAGTAGGAGCGAGAGGTAGGGATAGTGAGGGAGCGAGAGAGTGGGAGAGAGAGGTAGGAATAGTGAGGGAGCGAGAGAGTGGGAAACAGAGGTAGGAATAGTGAGGGAGCAAGAGAGTGGGAGAGAGAGGTAGGGATAGTGAGGGAGCGAGAGAGTGGGAGAGAGAGGTAGGAATAGTGAGGGAGCGAGAGAGTAGGAGCGAGAGGTAGGGATAGTGAGGGAGCGAGAGAGTGGGAGAGAGAGGTAGGGATAGTGAGGGAGCGAGAGAGTAGGAGCGAAAGGTAGGTATGCTGAGAGAGAGAGAGTGGGCGAGAGAGGTAGAAAAAGGGGGTAGAGAATGACAGCGCGAGGAAAGAGAAGAAAGAGAGAGCGCGACGGGGATAATGGAGAGAGACCAGAGAGGGAGAAAGAGAGATATGGGTGATAAGGAAGAGAGAGAGAGAGAGAGAGAGAGAGAGAGAGAGAGATAGATTCTTGGAGAGGCTGGGAGAGAGAGAAAGGGATAATGAAAAAGAAAGACAAGAGAGAGAGCACACGAGAGAAAGAGAGAGGCAATGAGAAAGGTGGTGAGAGAGCGAGAGAGGGGAGAGAGAGGTTTATGTGGTGGTGGTGGTGTTTCGGGCCCCAGCCTGTAGCTCATCTCCACTGTTGACCACGTTGGCGTGTTCGGCTGTGCTCTCGTTTCAGCATCTGAATGAAGAGCTGGACGATGTCTTCAGCTGCTGTTCAGAACGGGGATGGGGGCTCTGACTGTCCTCATCCTGGGGGTTCTGCTGTAATCTCTGGGTTTATATGGCGTGGCGCAGCAGCAGCCCAGGATCAGAGCTCTGTTTGGGACCCCCGCTGGGCTTTAATGGGCTGGAACGCTCCAGGTAACCTGGAAAGTGATGAAACGCCACCGTTCTGTTTACACTCACAGGTTCTTCATGGGTCGCTACCCATCGGGGCCTTAGGAGTCCCCTTCTCCACACACACACACACACACACACACACACACACACACACACACAGCTGGTCTAGCCCTGTAGAGAAACACTGCCAATAGAACATGCACCTGTGGGCACCATGTTGCCTAATGCCAGGCATGGGCTAGATGGGCATAATGCCCCCCAGACTGCTGGAGCTCCATCCAACACCTCTGGGATAATCATCCACTATCAGAACCAGACCTCACTTTTGCTCTCATGGCTGATCGCTATCAAATCCTCACAGCAATGTTCCAAGATCTAGCTGAAGCCCCCCGTCCCCACAGTGGATGGGGACCAAAATATGGCACCCTGTATGGCAGTGTTTAGGCTGAGTGGACCCATCAGAGCTTCAATCGGACCACAGACCAGGAGCCTGAGCTCCAGACTGACACACAGACGCCCCCACACTGCACACACTCTGGAGACACACTCAATCATGCTACTGTAGAGTAAAGCAGCCGAAGCAGCGTCAAGCCACTCTTCCTTTTTGATGGATCCCAGGCTGGTAGGGTGGGAACATCGCTGCTTAGCTTCAGGACAAACAGCATCGACGTTGTTCTAGCTCTCTCAGCTGCAGACAGATGTGGCGCGCTGGACTGAACGAAGGGATGGAGGGCGAGGCCTAAAGCCAGATAGAACGAGGCCACGGGGAGATTATGTTCTCGCGACCATATGGGGCACAGTGCAAGCCTCTGGAAAACATTTCTGCTTTCAGTAAAATGGAGTGGGATTAAAAGAGAGAGGAGTGGGGGCTTAATGGATGAGTGGCTTGGAGAGCAGGGAGAGACCAAGCGAGGGAGGCAGACCTTGAAGAACGTATACATGTATATATTTGGTCAAGCAAATGTCCAGGCAGTCCAACCCATCCTCATTTTCGATGTAAAAAACAAAAAAATAAAAAGACGTTAAATGGACAAAAGTATTGGGACACCTGTTCCTTCATTGATTCCTCTGAAATCAAGGGTATTAAAACAGAGGATCCTGCTCTTGTTGGAGTAACTGTCTCTACTGTCCAGAGAAGGATTTTGAAGGAGCAACTCTCCAACTCAGAATGCAATCAAATCCTCCTCATAGCAATGTTCCAACATCTAATGCAATTCCTGAAGAGTGCAGAAGAGTAAAGGTTGTTAATGTTACAGCAAAGTGGGACAAGCTCGCTATTGATACTGTTGACAAAAGTTTTTGGACACCTCCCCCTGCTTTTGTTGGAGTAACTGTCTCTACTGTCCAGAGAAGAAGTAGAGCTTTGTACTCAATTTTGGAGGAGATCAAAATTGGAGCTCTAGTTGGAGCTGGAGTTGCAGAATGCAATCAAATCCTCCTTATAGCAATGTTCCAACATCTAATGCAATTCCTGAAGAGTGCAGAAGAGTGGAGGTTGTTATTGTTACAGCAAAGTGGGACAAGCTCCTTATTGATATTGTTGACAAAAGTTTTGGGACGCCTTCTCCTGCTTGAGCACTATCTATGGTGTCTGTTTCTATCTCCGCTCTTTCTGTTTTTTTTTTTTTTTGTGGGGTTGTGATCATCCAACATCCTGACTTTAATGCAATCAAATTCTCACAGCAATGCTTCTCCAAAATCTAGTAGAAAGTCTTCATCTATGAGCATCTATCTATGCTATGGAGCACCATCCATCATTTTAAAGAACACAGTTCTTCCACTGCTCCACAGCTCAATGCTGGGGGGCTTCATACCTCTCTATAGCCCATCTGAGCCCATTGATACCTCTCTACAGGAACATCTCTGTCAGCAATGGGTGCAACTTAAATTAGCTGAATGCATTGATTAGAAGAGGTGTCCACAAACATTTGGACATGTAGTGTGGAGTACATGGTGGAGAAGAAGTCTAGTAAGGCAGGATGACTGTGTCCACAAACGGTGGTAGCTCCAGAGCGGGTCAAGCAGGTCCGGACTGCGGCCCGCAGAACCGAAGCTGGAAAACCCTCAGGATCACATCAGTCACTGTGCAATCCCATCGCACAGCACCAGCAGGAACTTCAGCCTGCAGCTCGGCTTACAGAACATTTATCACTGTCAGCCTCCAGCAGTTACCCGCCCCTCGCTGCTGACTCCATATCTGCCTTTGCTCACCCCTGCTAACTGGAAAATGTGATTGAGCTGTTCATCAACACCGACTGCCTGCTGAAAGCAATAGTTCAACCACGAAATGACATTCACACAACTTTACCCTGACCTTAAAATCAGCCATTAGGCATGTATAGTGGTTCTTTAGCTTTGCAGTGGAGCTACGAGGCTAATCTAGCGAACAAACGACGGAAGCTTGTAAGTTGTAAGGTGGAAATCAGGGTAAAGCTTACATTGAGCAGGTGTCCCAATACTTTTGTCCATATACTGAACATGTCTTTTAAGGATTTAAGGACCCAGTTCTACTCTGCTCTTCTGGGAAGGCCTTGCTCTAGATCGGAGAGGCCGAGCTCACTAATTAGACAGGCTGTCTGGATACTTTTGGCCAGTGCACGGAAATCAGGGTAAAGCTTACATTCACAGCCTCCAAAATGTATAAAATCACTGAAACTGGGGGGTGCGGCCATTTACGCACTAGCCCTCATATCAGGAGGCTATAGGTTTGATTCCAGGTGATGCCCCAGCCATCCGTCAGTGAAAATGTATAGATCTGGGCCATGTAAGATAATACATGGGGTCTCGTTGGGGTATTGACTTCCATTAAATGTTTGTGGACACCCCTTCAACTTTGAGTTGCAAATGCACACGTACAGCTTATTTGCCAATAGAATAGGACTCACTGAGGCAGATAAACATGAACCTATTAGCATCATGCCTTCTAATACCAGGTATGGGCTACTGGGGTTTATATAAAGCATATAAAGCATCCCAGCATTGAGCTGTGGAGCAGTGGAAGAGCTGTGTTCTCTGGAATGATGGTGGTGGAGCTCCATCCTGTACTTTTGAATAGGATGAGTTGGGGGTTGATGAGGTGGGGTGGTGATCATCGAACATCCTGCACCTGGTCAGTAGAGACAGTTACTCCAACAAAAGCAGGACAAACTCTTATGAATACCCTTGATGTCAGAAGAAACATTGAATAATGAGTAGGTGTCCCAATACTTTTGTCCATATAGCACTGAACATTTACTCTGCTCTTCTGGGAAGGCCTTGCTCTAGATCGGAGAGGCCGAGCTCACTAATTAGACAGGCTGTCTGGATACTTTTGGCCAGTGCACGGTGTCTCTCTGCTACCTGGAAAGTGTGATTGAGTTGTTTATGAACGCTCGCTGGCTGCTGGAGGCTGATGTGATTTGCAAATTGCCGGAGCGCTGTTTTCCATTACAGAGCGATCAATGCTGTGCCTCGTTCAGCGAGCACAGCCTGACTGCAGGCTCATCTGAGAGTGAGCTGCTTCATGTTTAATGGGGCTGAATAAGATAAATACATCTTCAGGCATGGCACGCCTTGGTAGGTAGGCGCTGTTCCCTGCTTCGCTCGCGAAAGTGCTGTTGTGTTCAATTTCATGAAGCATCACAGAGCAACTGTGCCTCGGGGACAGTATTGTCTACACTTCACACTGTGCTTCACTGTCTAGTTCCTGGACTGGGTCTCAAATTGAACAAATTGAGACCCAATTTGGCAGACTGGTACATTTTGTCACGCTATTAAATCACGCCTGAAGACCCCGAATAGAAGAAATCAGGAATTCCACCAAGAGAGGTGAAGGGAAGCAGAAAGTTCTTCACCTAATGGTGATGAAGACGCTGCCTGATGCCTGAGACACGGTTCTACCAGAGTTCTGAGAAGAGCTCGGCTCTAGAACCTGCTTTTAAAACCGCATATCATTAAAATGGTGGAGGGATACATGCTGCCTTTAGGGTGTAGTGCGGCTACAGAAAGTAGTCCCTCAAAATGTTTTTTTGGAAGCAAATAAATGGTAACTAGAACTAGATTATACAATACATACGTTAACAGTGTTTACACACGGCATACACACTCTTTCACTCCATATTACAGATACACTCTATGGACAAAAGTATTGGGACACACCTTTTAGCACTGAATTCAGGTGTCTGATTCAGTCCCATTCAGCGACAGGTGTATAAAATCCAGCCCCTAGTCCTGCAGTCTGCCTTTCCTCCACACATCAGTGAAAGAACGGGAGGTTCTGAAGAGCTCACTGAACTCCAGCGTGGTTCTGTATGTAATAGGAGACACCGCTGCACCAACAACAACAAGTCAGCTGGTGAAATTTCCTCCCTCCTAGATCTTCCTCCATCAGCTGTGAGTGGTGTTATTATTGAACAGTGGAAGAGTTTAGGAGGAACAGCTCACAGAGAGCAGCTCAGCCACCGAGTGTCTGTCAGACCACGTAAAGTTACAGAGCGGGGTCAGGGCCGAGTGCTGAGCTCAGAGCAGAGTGCAGAAAAGCCTCCAGACCTGATTTCGCAAAATGATGAATGAGCAGGTGTCCCAATACTTTTGTCCATATAGTGTATATAACTGTATCTAAAATAGCTCTGACCCGGGGAGGCATGAACTCTACAGGACCTCGGAAGGTGTCCTGTGGTGTCTAGAGGTAATAGCAGTGGGACCTCCATGAGCATCAGGGAGTCTTAGGGGCCCATGACCCTGTCGCAGGTTCAGCGGTTGTCCTTCCTTGCAGCACCTTTGGTAGATACTGACCACTGCATGGGACCGCTGTGGGAACCAGGAACATCCTACAAGACCTGATGCCTGATGTTCTGGAGATGTTCTGACCCAGTCGTCTAGAACTGTTTACTCGCTGCCTAATATCTAATAATATCTAATATCTAGATCTGACAGGAACCACTGGAACCAGACCATCAGTGTTATCCGCTCCACCTGGCAGTGGTACTAATGTTGTGGCTGGTGTATATTTTGGGAATATCTGCTCTCACTCTAAGTCTCTCTATCCTCTGATCCTAAAGCTGAACGGTTACGTAAAAACCTCTCTCTCTCTCTCTCTCTCTCTCTCTCTTTCTCTCCCTCTCTCTCTCCTAGCTGCTGATTTGATGAGAGGGAATTGAAGCTGCAGTGGAAGCTGATAGACTCTCAATTAAGCCCAGTGTGGAGAGAGAGAGAGAGAGAGAGAGAGAGAGAGAGATTAATGGAGAACTGATTAGGGGAGAGGGTAAATACACTCTGAGCCCTGCAGGGGGGGCTCACCGTTAATTCTATTGATAAGCGCATCACCACCAGGTTCTCCACTGTAGCACAAAATCCCACCAGCTGTTTCCAGAAAGAGGCCGGCAGAGCGGATCACTGGTGCTCCTGTTCCCTCAACACTGCCGGGATTTACAGCTGCCAGCTTATCACTTCAGAGATCCTGAACACAGCAGGTACATCAGCCTCTTAAAGTAACAGTACACCCCAAAAAAACCCACCCCAACCCCTGTGCCTCCTCTCACTGGCCACTTTAGTAGAAACACCCACTTTGTGCTTCCTAACTGGCCACTTTATTAGAAACACCCACCTTATGCTTTCACTCACTGGCCATTTTATTAGAAACACCTGCCCTGTGCTTCCTAACTGGCCATTTTATTAGAAACACCTGCCCTGTGCTTCCTAACTGGCCACTTTATCAGAAACACCTACTTTTGTGCTACCACTCTCTGGCCACTTTATTGGAAACACCCACCTTGTGCTTCCACTCACTTGCCACTTTATTAGAAACACCCACCTTGTGCTTTCACTCAATGGCCACTTTATTAGAAACACCTGCCCTGTGCTTCCTAACTGGCCACTTTATTAGAAACACCCACCTTGTGCTTCCACTCACTGGCCACTTTATTAGAAACACCCGCACTGTACTTCCTTACTGGTCACTTAATTAGAAACACCTGCCGTGTGCTTCTTCACTGGTCGATTTATTAGAAACACCTACTATTGTATTTTCATTGTGGCCACTTTATTAGAAACACCTACCTTATGCTTTCACTCAATGGCCACTTTATTAGAAACACCTACTATTGTATTTCCACTGTCTGGCCACTTTATTAGAAACACCTGCCCTGTGCTTCCTAACTGGCCACTTTATCAGAAACACTTACTTTTGTATTTTCACTCACTGGCCACTTTATTAGAAACCCACACATTGTGCTACCACTCTCTGGCCACTTTATTGGAAACACCCACCTTGTGCTTCCACTCACTGGCCACTTTATTAGAAACACCCACCTTGTGCTTCCACTCACTGGCCACTTTATTAGAAACACCTGCCTTGTGCTTCCACTCTCTGGCCACTTTATTAGAAACAGCCAGCCTGTGCCTCCTCGCTCTGTGCGCTGGTTGACGGTCAGGCAGCTTCACTGGGACTAAGAGCAGACTCTGTTCTTCTTGTCATTTATTTTCAGAGATGTCGAGGGGACATGTGTTCACACTTGTTCTGCAGCTCATCACTGATCAAACGGAGTGTGTATGTGTGTGTGTGCGCTGTCCTGTGGCAGAGAGAATAACAAAAGCAGGCTGTCATGCGTTTACACACACACACACACACACACACACACACACACACACACACACACACACACTGACTCAGTCTCCCTCCATCTCTCACACGCTTTCATCACTCGTTGTGAGTGGCAGAGCTTTCAGCCATGCGCTCGTCATTCCACACACTCATTGTACTGTGCAGACACACACACACACACACACACACACACACACACACACACTGCTGCTGTTCCAACAATGAAATACGTGGGTTAGCTGAGGATATTCTGTTCTGAGACCCTTTAGGTAGTGATTAATTTAATAATCAATACATATATTGATTACTTACCTCGCGTTGACCAGTTTAGCTCTTGACCAGCATGACCAGCGTATGTTCATATCAGAGGTTAATGGACTGGCTGGTCGATCAGCATGACCAACCTGACCAAGCTGGTTGTCAAGCTGGTTATTATATGGTTTTTAAGCTGGTCATACTGGTTGACCAGTCTGATTAAGCTGGTCATGTCTATGTTTTCCTACTTGAAGAATAAAATCAATATTTTCAATATTGGGATTTTTATTCAGACATATTTACAACAAACGTGACGGGGTGGTAAAATGAGCAACTTTTCAACAAATATTCAACGTACCTTATTTATAGACAAATCAAGTTAGTGTGACGGGGTGGTAAGTAAAAACGAGAGATAAAATGACATTCGATTAAAAAAATATATCAATTCATTTTGAATAAATATATCTTTTATAAAGAGGAACACATAAAGGTATCCGTGGTGGTTGCTATGGGTTTATTAGGTGGTTGCTAAGTGGTTGCTTTGATCTCCCAGGAGGCTATGCTGTTGTTGGGTGGTTGCTGTTTTATCCCAGTTGGTTGCTACGGCCTAGCTAAGCAGTTGCCAGGTGATTGCTATGATCTTCCTAGGTTGTTGCTGTGGTATTTCATGGTGTTTTTTGAAGCTGTTGCTTTGCTATCCCAGGTGGTTGATATGGTGTTGTTAGGCAATCGCTAAATGAGTGTTATTGTATTGCAAGGTGATGTGGCTTAGTGGTTGCTAGGGTGTTGCTGTGGTATTCCAGAAGGTTGTTGGAGGTGGTATCTTAAGTGGTTACTCAGGTGTTACTGTGGTTACCTCATATGATTGGTTGGGTGTTACTAGTGCATTTCTATCATTGTGGCTCTTGAAGGATGCACAAGCTTTTACGCCCTATTCAAACCTGGGGGGGGGTCTTAAAGCTTGTCTCTTCCCGGCTATTCGGCCCATTTTAGGGTAAGGGGGAGAATGGGCAGTTGATTTTGCTCTTGGCACTTGAGGACAAGGCTGTAAAGGGGATAATGATTCTCCTTCACTTCAGTCTCTGTCCAGAGAACCACGCTCCACAATACTAACGAGCCTCTCTTGCTTAGTGCCCGTATTGTGCTGGATGCGTTTGCTCCCTCTCAGAAGGCTCGCAGGCCTCGGCGGTACGCGCTCGGTTATTATAAAGCAAGGCCACGAGGAACAGAGAGCAAAGCAAACCAATTACAAGTGGATTCACACAACTCCACTGCTTCGCCCCTGCTCACCTGATCCCCTGCAGTGTGTTGGGAGTGTAAAACACACCGGAGGAGAGGCTTTCTCAGGGTTCACAGCCGACAGCACGCTCATACCTGATGAGCTAGGATGTAAAAAAGGAAGGTCTTTTATGTCTAAGAGGGGAAAGTGCTGAAGCAGAGTGTTGGACAAGTCGTGTGGATTTTCTTACCTTGATGTGAGGTCTTTGAGCTCCAGTGCACACCTATACACACACACACACACACACTCTCTGCCCTGGAGGCACAATGGTAAACGTGTACCGCCCCAACCCCCCCAGGCAGGGTTTAGGGGGATGTAAGAACTCCTACCTTGTACATTGCTCACTGGCCATTTTATCAGAAACACCTACATTCCAGAAGTATCTGTAGATGTACAGAAACAGATTGTAGCCCAACAGATTCTGGCCAGAGAGTGGAAGCACAAGGTAGGTGTTTCTAATAAAGTGGCCAGAAAGTGGAAGTATAAGGTAGGTGTTTCTAATAAAGTGGCCAGAGAGTGGAAGCACAAGGTAGGTGTTTCCAATAAAGTGGCCAGAGAGTGGAAGTACAAGGTTGCCGTTTCCAATAAAGTGGCCAGAGTGGAAGTACAAGGTAGGTGTTTCTAATAAAGTGGCCAGAAAGTGGAAGTATAAGGTAGGTGTTTCTAATAAAGTGGCCAGAGTGAAAGTATAAGGTAAGTGTTTCTAATAAAGTGGCCAGAGAGTGGAAGCACAAGGTAGGTGTTTCTAATAAAGTGGCCAGAGAGTGGAAGCACAAGGTAGGTGTTTCTAATAAAGTGGCCAGAGAGTGGAAGCACAAGGTAGGTGTTTCTAATAAAGTGGCCAGAGAGTGGAAGCACAAGGTAGGTGTTTCTAATAAAGTGGCCAGTGAGTGGAAGCACAAGGTAGGTGTTTCTAATAAAGTGGCCAGGGAGTGGAAGCACAAGGCAGGTGTTTCTAATAAAGTGGCCAGAGAGTGGAAGCACAGGGGGGCGTTTCTTCTTGTGTTTACATTCGTTCTAAACTTCCCTTCATTGTATCTCACACTGAGGCCATAAACCTCCACAGGCTTCAGAGGACTAATCCAGTCCAGAGTCCACAGCTGCTCCACACTTTCAGCACAGTGGCCTCTGGCTGTCTGCTCAGGTATTGTCCAAAGACCAGCCATTTTTGTGTTTTTGAGGAAACTCCAGGTTGGAGAAACGTCTCTGGAGGTAATTCAGCAGCACCGCAGCTCTGAGAAAGACCTGAGCGCGTGTTCCTGACGTTTCTGCAGAGCAGGAGACCACCACCCCACCACCCCACCGCTTTCCACCAGCATGAGGATCTTTCAAGTCTCTGTTTCCAGAAGCTGCTTCAGCAGAACCCGCAGCCGCGCGCTCCAGCTCTGCCCCCCCGCCGCTCGCTGCATGTGTTTACAGGCCGGGGGTGAATCTGGGTCAGGCGCCTGGAGGCAGTTCGGGCTAAACGTGCAGAAAGGGGGCAGTTGGGCACGAGCTGGGGGCAAAAGGTGGGGAAGCTCGAGTACAGCACGAGCCCAGGTGTATGAAGAGGCGTTCAGGGGCGCGCGAGACGAGCCAGAGAGGTTCTGGGGAGAGGCTGCGCGTGGAGTGAACTGGTTCACGAGCTGGGAGAAAACGCTGGACAACACACGTGCTGTGTTCCCTAAATGGTGAGTGTGCGCGCGGGTGCAGAGTTTGCTACGGATTCCCATGAGGGAGAGCACAAGTGTGTGTGTGTGTGTGTGTGTGTGTGTGAGAGAGAGAGAGACCACTGAATATTTAATGAGCTGTAGCGCCCTCTAGCGGCGTGGTGCCACTCACCCTGGCCAGCGGCTCGCTTTAGACGAAATGACCAGTCCAGTGGTCTTTCCTACTCTCAGGGCCCTTATCCTACACTGTACTTCTACTGTTTCCTCTGGTGCTTATGTCATACTTAGCATAGCAATGTCTTGGGTATGTGAAAGGTGCTATGTAAGTCCCACATTATTATTATTATTATTATTATTATTATTATTATGATTGTTGTTGTTTGTATTATTATTTGTATTATGATTGTTGTTTATTTTTTGTCTTTATCGTTGATACTCAAACAAGCTTTTATATCTGAAAATTTGTAAAGCTGGTATCTGTGAAATGGAAAAGTAAAAGGTTGCTAAGGTATTTTAGGTGGTTGCAATGGTGGTCCACATGGTCCACAAGATGCTATGTGGTCAAGGTGTCCCAGGTAGTTGCTAGGGTGGTTGGCAACGAATTTTAGATGGTTACGAAGGTGTTCCAGGTCATTGCTAGGGTGGTTGCTATGGTATTTCAAGTGGTTGCTAAGGTTGCTCTAGATGGCTGCTAGAACTATTGCTATAGTTTTAGTATGTGCTTGCTAGGGTTTTTGCTAAGTGGTTCGGGTGGATGGTATTGTGTTACTAGGTGGTTGCTATGTTTTTTTTTGGTCAGTTTTAAGGTGTTCTGGTGGGTTGCTTCTGTGGTTGTGAATGTGTTCCACATAGATGCTATGGTGGTTTCTCTGGTATTTCAGATGGATGCTGAGGTGCCCCAGGTGGTTGCTATGGTTCTACTAAGTGGGTGTTATGGTGTTGCTAAGGTGTTTCTTGGTGGTTGCTTTTGTATTTCAGGTGAATGTTATTGTGTTACTAGGTGGTTGCTAAGGTTTTTTTCTGCCAGTTTTAAGGTGTTCAAGGTGGTTGTGAAGGTGTTCCACGTAGTTGCTATGGCGGTTTCTATGGTATTTTAAATGGATGCTGAGGTACCCCAGGTGGTTGCTAAGGTTCTACTAAGTGGCCAAAGGGTCAAAAGAAATAATGGTGATGTCGCCCTCCTCTGTCGCAGGTTTGTCGGAGGAGAACTGAACATGTGCTATAATGCTGTGGACCGTCATGTGGAGTCAGGACGAGGAGAGCAGCCAGCCATCATTCACGACAGTCCCGTTACCGGAACCAAACAGATCCTCACGTACAGAGAAGTTCAAGATCAGGTAACTCATTAAAATGCGTCTATGCACAGCAACCACTTAAAAAGATCATATCAACCACCTGGGATACCACAGCCACCACCTAGGATACACCAGAGCAACCACCCACTTAACAAGACCAGATTGACCACCTGTGATACCATAGTAATCACCTAGCTACACCATAGCAACCTAGCAACCATTTACCAACAATATAGCAACCATTTAGCAATACCAAAGCAACCACCTGTTATACTGGAGATGCCTAATAGTAGTCACTTAACAACACCATAGCAACCACCTATCAACACAATAGCAAACACCTAGCAATCCCTTACCAACACCATAGCAACCTAATAGCAAACACTACACATCTCTATAGCAACCACCCAGCTACCACAGAACAACTTCATAGCAACATCATAGCAGCCACTTAGCAACCTGGTTCTTCTGGTTTTGGTGTGTAGGTGTCGAAGCTGGCGGGGGTGCTGGTGAAGCATGGAGTGAAAAAGGGTGATCTAGTGGTGATCTACATGCCGATGGTGCCCCAGGCCATGTTTACCATGCTCGCCTGCGCCCGCATCGGAGCCCCCCACAGCCTCATCTTTGGGGGCTTCGCTTCTAAAGAGCTGTCCGTCCGTATCGACCACGCAAAGGTCAGTACAGCTTCACACACCGTCACAGGAAACAAAGTCTGGGCCTGCAGTAGACGCCGTTCGGAGCAGCGTGACTGGGACATTTGTCCGTGTCGTGCAGCGCTGATGGTGTTCTGATGCTGATGTTTTCTTCTGCAGCCCAAACTGCTGGTTACAGCATCGTTTGGCATAGAGCCAGGTCGGAGGGTGGAGTATATTCCTCTGGTGGAGAAAGCCCTAGAGCTCAGCAGCCACAAACCACACAAAGTCCTCATTTACAACCGACCCGGCATGGTGAGACTCTCACACACACTCCTCTGCTACCTATTCATTTATAGTGGATACCGAATTACTAAAAATTACTAGTAAATATTGAATAATTAGTAATGGGTAGTGAATAATTATTAGTATATACTCTAATTTCTAGTAAATAATGAATACTTAATAGTATATATTAAATAATTTATAATGAATACAGAATAATCCGTAGTATTTACTTAATAATTTACAGTAGATACTACATAATTACTAGCAGATGTTGAATAATGGGCAACAGATACTGAAGAATTACTAGTATGTACTGCATATTTCATAGTAGTTATTGAATTAGTAGTCGGTACTAGTAATTAGTAGTATATATTGAATAATGTGTAGTAGATTCTAAATTATCTGTAGCAAATACTAACAAATTAGTAGTAGATACTGAATAGAAATGGTGAATATGGTTGCCTAAATACAGAATAATTAATGGTAGATACTGATTCATTAGTGGTAAATACTGAATACTTACTAGTAGATACTGATGAATTAGTGGTAAATACTAAATACTTACTAGTAGATACTGATTAAGTAATTGTAAATACTGAATAATTACTAGTAGATACTGATTAAGTAATTGTAAATGCTGAATAATTACTAGTAGATACTGATTAAGTAATTGTAAATACTGAATAATTACTAGTAGATACTGATTAAGTAATTGTAAATACTAAATACTTACTAGTAGATACTGATTAAGTAATTGTAAATGCTGAATAATTACTAGTAGATACTGATTAAGTAATTGTAAATACTGAATAATTACTAGTAGATACTGATTAAGTAATGGTAAATACTGAATAATTACTGGTAGATACTGATGAATTAGTGGTAAAAACTAAATACCTACTAGTAGATACTGATTAATTAGTGGTACATACTGAATACTTACTTGTAGATACTGATTAAGTAATGGTAAATACTAAATACTTACTAGTAGATACTGATTAAGTAATTGTAAATACTGAATAATTACTAGTAGATACTGATTAAGTAATTGTAAATACTGAATAATTACTGGTAGATACTGATTAATTAGTGGTAAATACTAAATATGTACTAGTAGATACTGATTCATTAGTGATAAATACTGAATACTTACTTGTAGATACTGATTCATTAGTGATAAATACTGAATACTTACTAGTAGATCCAGATTAAAAATCAGTGGTAAAAACTGAATACTTGCAGATACTGATGAAGCAATAATTAATACTAAATACTTACTAGTAGATACTGATTCATTAGTGGTAAAAACTGAATAATCACTGGTAGATCCTAATGAATTAGTAATGGATATTCATCATATTGATACTATGAGGGAACGAAGTGTGAATGTGTGTTTATCCTCTGGTTCTGTTTAACTGCTGGTTCTGAGGCTGCCTGACGCAGATCCGGTATTAAGGAGGGCATTCAGTTCCTCCCTCCGCAGCCTCCAATTACTCTAATGACACTGCCACTTCACCCAGACGCTTTACCCACTGAACTGAAGCTGAAGCACCTCTCAAACCCAAAACACACACACACACACACACAGTGCCTCTCTCACTTAGTTTGGCATAAAATCTAATTTGCCCGGTTTCCTCCTCTTCCTCCAAAACGCAGTCGATCAGCCGAGACGAGATGTCTGGCTTCTTTTATTTAGACTTGGAGCTGCAAGGCTGATGTAGCTAACAAGCAATGGAACTTCATATCCACCAATTAGCATGTTGCTAACTGCATCACACACTCCCATCAAACTGGGTGGAGGTGTTCAGTAATCTCTAATAGGCCTGATGTGATCGTGTGGTTTCTGACCCTGTATGACTCACTGTTATCTAGAACGTGGACTGCAGTACGGACCCGGCTCTGAGCTGCTGCTACTGTTGACTGTATTTAGGTCGTAGCTCTTTCATTCGCTGGAGTATTTGGGTGCTGCTCCCGTGTGCGCTCTCTTTATGGAGATTATGCAATTCAGGAAAAGCACTTATACAGCTGTTTCCTGTGTTGTCATGGAAACTATCGGCAGAAATTCTGTAAAAGGGAGGATGGGGGGGGGGGGCTGGGTTCTGTGTGTGTGTATAAAAAGAGCATCATACCTTATTCATTATTGATAAATACACCGATCAGCCATATGATTAAAACCCCCTGCCTTATATTGTGTAAGTCCTGCTTGTGCCGCCCAAACTGCATGGAGGAGTCCTGTCCTCTATGAGCATCAGTGAGCTTTGGGCACCCGTGATCCAAAGTTGTCCTTCCTTGTAGAACTGCTGGTAGGTGCTGACCACTGCATACCACTGTGGGAACGCCACACAAGACCTGCCTGATGTTCTGGAGATGTCCTGACCCAGTCGTCTAGAACACACACCGTTTGGTTCTTGCCAAAGTGTCTCTGACTGTTCACTCCCTGCTTAATATGTAGATGCTCCCCAGACAGGAGCCACTGGAACCAGATCATCAGTGTTCTTCACTTCAGCTGTTAGCGGTACTAATGTTATGGCTAATTGGTGTATGTATAAATATATGTATAAAAGTTAATAGATCCCCTACATAATTAAAATGATTGGTATCAGCTGATCTGTCTCGGTGTGTGTGTGTGTGTGTTAATTAGGAGAGAGTCTCCATGTCCTCAGGTTCAGGGCTGGACTGGGATGAGGAGATGGTCACCGCTCATCCTCAGGAATGTGTAGTCCTTCCTTCTGATCACCCTTTGTATGTGCTCTACACCTCTGGAACCACCGGCACCCCCAAGGTAAACACACACACACACACACACACACACACACACACACACACAGTACTGCCAGTAGAATAGGACTCTCTGAAGCAGATCAACATCATGAACCTATTGGCACCATGCTGCCTAATGCCAGGCGTGGGCTAGTAGAGGGGTATAAAGCCCCCCAGCATTGAGCTGTGGAGCAGTGAAGGAACTGTGATGGTTGGAGCTCCATCCAGTAGTTTAGGATGAGTTGTGGTGGTGATCATTCAACATCTTGACCCCACCTTAACGCATTTTGCTGTTGCTGAATACAATCAAATCCTCACAGCAATGCTCCAGCTCCAAAATTTAGTAGAAAGTCTTCCAACAAAAGCAGGATCAGCTCTTTTAGATACAATTGATTTTAGAAGAAGCAATGAATAAGCAGTCCAAATACTTTTGTCCATATAGTACATTTAAAAATAAAATACTGTACATGCTTTCTCTCTCTCTCTCTCTCTCTCTCTCTCTCTCTCTGCAGGGTGTGGTGAGGGATACGGGTGGGTATGCTGTGATGTTGAACTGGACGATGCGTAACGTGTACGGGCTGAGTCCTGGCGAGGTGAGTGTAGTTGTTTGACCGGAGTCACATGACCCGTCTGTGTCCACACACTTCTGTCCCACTGTATTAAGATTACGATTGAGATTAAGCACAGTGCAGCCGATCCCAGTTAACCCTATCTGTAGCAGTGAACACTCACACCAGTGATTATGGCAGTGAGACCACACACCTCAGCGCCCGGGGGGCAGTTGGGGGGTAGGTGTTTTACTCAGGGAATCCTCAGCTGTGGATCCTGGTCCTGGGGATCGACCTTCCGGTCCCTAGCCAGCTTCTCTCACCTGTAGACCCAAATTGCCCCTGTGATAATACAGTTACTCTCACTCTCTGCCTCTCTCTCTCTCTCTCTCTCTCTCTCTCTCTCTCTCTCTCTCTCTGCCTTTCCCTTCTGGAGTTCATTAAACACACCATCACAGATCAGCTTCACACACCGATCAGTTTGATACCAACACGAGTCTGATCTCATCCTCCGTCTCTAACGAGCAGCCGAAATGAGCAAGGGTGTTCAGTGTTAAGTCAACCTCTCTCTCCCTCTCCCTCTCTCTCTCAGGTGTGGTGGGCTGCGTCTGATCTGGGGTGGGTTGTTGGTCACTCCTACATCTGTTATGCTCCACTTCTCCATGGCAACACCACGGTGCTCTATGAGGTGTGTATATTTGTGTGTGTGTGTGTGTGTGTGTGTGTGTGTGTGTGTGTGTTTGAGGTGTTTAATTACCAGCTGGTATCAGCTGCTATCAGCAGATCATGTGCTGTAGTGGAGAGCTGGGTGCACTCAGAGTGACCTTCACTCTCCTTCAATGAGGGAACCTGGACAGTCTGACCACTCTGACTAACAGCAGGGCTTCATGACAAGTTTTATTCATTTAATATATTAATATTCATTTATATTTAAAGTGAAGATTACATTATTTAAAATTATTTTATAAATTGCAAGTAAGTTAAAATATTATTAAAATATAAATAAATAATGATGATGATGATGATAAATGGAGATGATTAAACTGAAGATAAAAGGTTTAGAAGGTTTTCCAGCACTCGAGAAATGTTGATTTAATATGAAATAATGTTTATTATTAATACTTGTAATAATAGTAATAATTGCTACTATTATTATTATTATTATTACTTCTAATAATTATAATACAAATGTTTTGGATGGGCATAGAAGTCACAGAGTGCAACTCACTGACCACTTTATTTGAAACACTTACCTTATAGCTTCACCACAGGTGTACAGTTTCTGACTGTAGTTACTGCTGTCCAAATATTATTGTCCGGGGGGTCCGTTCTCAGCACAGCATTGACACTGACATGGTAATGTTCAGGGTAATGTGTGCGTGGTGCTGATGCAGGTTGAGAGTAGGTCCACCATCCAAAAATATTTGGACAGGAGGAACTCTATGGTCAGAAACTGACCCCTGTTGAAGGTCCAGAGCATGGCTAACACACACTGTGAGCGAACAGATGGGCTAAAGTCTCTAACTGAACACCAACACCAAGGTGTATCTACAGGAGAGGGGTTTCCAATAAAGTGGCCAGGGAGTGTAGACGCTGTGTAAAAGCCCTGATCCGCTCCTAGCAGGGCGTTCGTTCCGCTCTGCGCTGACTGCATCAGATATTATTGAATAAAAGAGCAGCAGCGCCCGCTCTCCTCGCTGCTCTAGTGCCGCTCCTGATTACTGCAGCCCCTCCGGCCAGAAGGAGAATTCTCAGTGTGAAGAACTGAGATCATTTGCGCTCGGTGGGAGGTGATTTGGCTTGAGCTTCGTCTTTTGTCACGGTGAAATTGCCAGTGGCTTCTTCTGCGCTTGTTAAAGCCTGGGTCTCTCTCTCTCTCTCTCTCTCCCTCTCGCTCTCTCCCTCTCGCTCTCTCTCTCTCGCTCTCTCTCTGTGGGAGCAGAGCAGCAGGTCTGGACAGAATTTATCAGCCCTCCGCTTACCTGCCGTTTTCTCTCAGGCTGTCTCAGATCATCGCTCTTAGCTAATGTTGCTGCTGAGTGATCCCTGATATATTTATATATGCTTCAAACACCATGCCACCATAGCAACCACCAAATAACACTATAGTGACCACCTGTGTAGCCTCTTAGCCACACCATAGTAACCAACCTGGGATACGATAGCAACCACTTAGCAACACCATAGCATAGCAACCACCATATGACACTGTAGTAACCACTTATATGTATATATATATATATAGCGGTTACCTAAAATATCATAGCAACCACCTGAAACACCATAGCAACCACATGGCAAAAATGGTATCACCGTGGTGATCATGTAGCAACAGCCTTGAGACTTGAGGCTCTGCATGTCTGTCCGGAAATGCTCTTTCCCAGTCAATCACGCAAAGCGTGGTGTAAAGCTGGGGACACGCTGTAGCTCCAGTAGCAGTGTTGGCCGTTTGGCCCATCTGCTTTCCAAAGGCTGCTCTCCAAAACACTGTTTCATAAACATCCATCCACACCATCTATATTCATAACCCACCACCCGAACACCTTCAGCTCTCAGCGAAACTCGGGTTCACACAGTTCTGCTTGAATAATGCAGGATCATGTTCTGAACATCCTCTGTTTACATTATTGTGTAAGACGTTTTATATGATACCTGCAAGAGTTGTTTACAGTGAGGAGCCTAAAAAAATCTTTAGGCTTTAATTACTTTGATTTATTTGATAACTTTTATAATAACATTAAAGGATTCCTGTGTTAATATGATTATTATTATTATTGTTAATAATAATAATACTATTAATAATCATCATCATCATAATAAGTGTATAATACATGATTTAAACAGAAATTGTTATTAAGGCCTCACAACCTCTTCTACCCTATGTGTAAAGTGTGCTAGGCTGCCTCTGTGAGGGTGTGGATGTGTGTATATGTGTTTGCAGCAGTGTGTGTGTGTGTGTGTGTGTGTGTGTGTGTCTCTGTAGGGGAAGCCTGTGGGGACTCCGGATCCTGGAGCGTTTTTCCGTGTGATGTCTGAGCATGGAACAGCCGCAGTGTTTACGGCCCCCACCGCCATCAGAGCCATCAGACAGCAAGACCCACAGGCAGCCCATGGGAAACGATACACACTCGACAGGTAAACATCCATCTGCCCTTTCCAGGTAACCATTCCCCTACCTGCCTTTCACCTGTAGAGCTGCAAGGCTTCTTTAAAGATTATTTTTTAAAACACTATAATCTCCCCTAAAATCACCATCATTCTGTACCAAACACCATAATCTCCTCTTAAAATCACCATCATTCTGTACCAAACACTATGAATCTCCCCTAAAATCACAATCATTCTGTACCAAATGCCATCATTCTGTACCACACACCATTATTCTATACCAAACACTATGAACCCTCACCAAAAATCACCATCATTCTGTACCAAACACTATAATCTCCCCTAAAATCACAATCATTCTGTACCAAATGCCATCATTCTGTACCACACACCATTATTCTATACCAAACACTATGAACCCCCACCTAAAATCACCATCATTCTGTACCAAACACCATTATTCTGTACCACACACCATAAATCCCCCCTAAAATCACCATCATTCTGTACCAAACACCATTATTCTGTACCACACACCATAAATCCCCCCTAAAATCACCATCATTCTGTACCAAACACCATTATTCTGTACCACACACCATGAATCCCCCCTAAAATCACCATCATTCTGTACCAAACACCATACATCTCCCCTAAAATCACCATTATTCTGTACCACACACCATGAATCCCCCTAAAATCACCATCATTCTGTACCAAACACCATACATCTCCCCTAAAATCACCATTATTCTGTACCAAACACCATACATCTCCCCTAAAATCACCATCATTCTGTACCAAACACCATACATCTCCCCTAAAATCACCATCATTCTGTACCAAACACCATACATCTCCCCTAAAATCACCATTATTCTGTACCACACACCATGAATCCCCCTAAAATTACCATCATTATGTACCAAACACCATAAATCTCCCCTAAAATCACCATCATTCTGTACCAAACACCATTATTCTGTACCACACACCATGGATCCCCCCTAAAATCACCATCATTCTGTAACAAGCACCCTTATTCTATACCAAACACTATGAGTCCCCTTAACATCCCCATCATTCTGTACCAAACACCATAATTCTGTACCAAACACTATGTACACTGTCATTCTGCAGCAGCGTCGCCGTCTGCGCAGTGGCAGTAATGCAGTTCACATTACAGTGAATTTAGGTGAGTTGTTGTCTCTTAAAGCTGAAGTCGACTCTTCTTTATTTACCTGGTCGTTTTAATAGGAGTGTTTTTACGGCGTCGGTGTAATTAGAGGAGTTAACGGGTGAAGCGTTCACAGCGCTGCCATTAGCGGCTTCAGTTACGGTGAGTGGTTGGAGAAGGCCGAGTGTCCACAGAGAGGAAATTACATTTCAAAATGATCTCACTGATGCTGGCGGTGGGGGAGTAGATTGCGGTCAGCGGGAGGCTCCTGCTCTTCCTTTCCAAATAAGAAAAATGTCAAGTTAATTCAGCATGACTTTTGTTTTGCTCTGCTCCTGAAGGCCTTCACAGAAACCCATCCCATAATTGCACTATGAATAAATGGAGCTTGCTGCTAGGACTCAGGCTTGATGTTCCAAAGGCGTGATGTGAAAACCCATAGAGCCGCCGTTGTTGTGAAACCCGTAGAGGAAATAAGGAAATCTGCTCTTCCTGAAGCTGATGTTCAACATTTCACAGCTCCGTCTGTTTAGAGGTGGAGTTATCAGCTCTGTCCTGGAGATTCACTCTGGAGACACGAATAAACATTAATAAATGTTAAAATGTTGGGAATCAATAATATAACAGCAGTTTTGTTACAGATAAAAAGTGAAATCGGTGTAATTATGTAAAAGGAAGCTGATGATCTGAGATGAGGATGATTTTAAAGTAAATGAGAGCGCTTTAGAACGTCCACAGTGAAGTTCTGTCTGTGCTATGATTTGCTACGTCACCACGGTGACCTGTCTTGGTGCCATAAATGAGCCAATCAAATCAGAGCTCAAGTTTTACGTAAAAGGAAAATCAGTGTTTCTTTCTAAAGGTCAGATAACAGGGTGGTAAATATGCTTGTTCGCGATTTGCTGCTGTTTTGTAGCTACACATGACTAAAGTCTGAAGACTGAAGTGATTCTAGTACATAAAAACAATTCATAACAAATTGAACCATCACCATCATTCACATCAAACACCATCATTCTCATCTAACACCATCATATTCCACCAAACACCATCATTCTCATCTAACACCATCATTCTCCACCAAACACCATCATTCTCCACCAAACACCATCATTCTCATCTACCATCATTCTCCATCAAACACCATCATTCTCCATCAAACACCATCATTCCCCACCAAACACCATCATTCTCCATCAAACACCATCATTCTCGTCTAACACCATCATATTCCATCAAACACCATCATTCTCATCTAACACCATCATATTCCACCAAACACCATCATTCTCATCTAACACCATCATTCTCCATCAAACACCATCATTCTCATCTAACACCATCATATTCCACCAAACACCATCATTCTCATCTAACACCATCATTCTCCACCAAACACCATCATTCTCATCTACCATCATTCTCCATCAAACACCATCATTCTCATCTAACACCATCACACTCCACCAAACACCATCATTTTCATCTAACACCGTCATATTCCACCAAACACCATCATTCTCCACCAAACACCATCATTCTCATCTAACACCATTATACTCCATCAAAAACCATCAAACACCATTATTCTCGTCTAACACCATCACTCTCCATCAAACACTGTCTTTCTCTCGACCACACGCCATTATTCTCCAATAAAACACCACCATTCCCCTCCACACACCAATGAATGTGATACACTGAGAAATACTGACGGGTTCAAGATTTTGATGCAGAATCATAAATCAGTAATCAGGGATCAGCATTGCTGTATTTTCAGATATTAAACCCTGTTCTCTAGTGAGTTTTGGTTTGGGTTCTATATCTGAACTCTTCAGAGCGTTGATGGCGACCCAAATATTTCTCTTTACAGACAGACTGTGCTCACTGAAGAGGCTCTGAAGATTCGGCCTCCTTCAGTAACTGGAATAATTCCACAGTGAGGGAATAAGCAGGGAAACGAGAAGCTGAGAAATAGAGCAGGGTGGAACAGGGCTCCGCAGTAAAGCCACAGGAGGAGAGAGGAGCGTGACTGCACCACAAAAGAGCTGAACAGAGTGGAGCTGTCGCCCCACGGCTGTCATTTCCAGCTTTTAGGTCACATTAAAATGGGGACAGAAGGTCACGACCTCACTCAGCAGAGCGGTGTAGCTCAAGGAGCCGGCTCCTGAATGCGTGGGCCGTGTTTAAGGAACGGAGATTTGATGGAAAATCTAATTTACACATTTCCCACTTTTCCCTAAATGTACACCATGTGGACAAAAGTATTGGGACACCTGCTCTTTCAATGTTTCTTCTGAAATCAAGACTATTAAAGACTTTTCACTAGATTTTGGAGGAGCATTGCTGTGAGGATTTGATTGCATTTAATGACAAGAGCGCTAGTGAGGTCAAAATGTTGGATGATGATGATCACCATCCCACCTCATTCATCCCCAACTCCCCGACCACTGTCATTCCAGAGGACACAGCTCTTCCACTGCTCCACAGCTCAATGCTGGGGGGCTTTATACCCCTCTACTAGCCCACGCCTGGCATTAGGCAGCATGGAGCCAGTTGGTTCATGCTGACCTGCCCCAGAGAGTCCTATTCTATTGGCAGTGTGCATTTGCACATCTGTGTGACCAGTCCAGTGTTCACCCCTCTCTCTCTCTCTCTCTCTCTCTCTCTCTCAGGCTCAGGACCCTGTTCGTGGCTGGGGAGCGCTGTGATGTGGAGACGCTGGACTGGGCCAAGAAGAGCTTCAGAGTTCCGGTTTTAGATCACTGGTGGCAGACTGGTGAGTGAGAGACGCACTGTTCTCTCCACAACCAGAGAACGTGAGAGAGAGAGAGAGAGAGAGAGAGAGAGAGAGAGTGTGCACATGTGAGGGAGACTAAACAAGAGAAAGGGTGGGTGGGTGAGGGAGCGTGAGAGAATGTAAGGGTGGGTGAGAGAGCGTGAGGGAGTGTGAGAGAGCGTGAGGGAGCATGAGAGTGGGTGAGAGAGTGTGAGGGTGGGTGAGGGAGCGTGAGAGAATGTAAGGGTGGGTGAGGGAGCGTGAGGTAGTGTGAGGGAGCGTGAGGGTGGGTGAGGGAGCGTGAGGTAGTGTGAGAGAGCGTGAGAGAGCGTGAGAGTGGGTGAGAGAGTGTGAGGGTGGGTGAGGGAGCGTGAGAGAATGTAAGGGTGGGTAAGGGAGCGTGAGGTAGTGTGAGAGAGCGTGAGGGAGCGTGAGGTAGTGTGAGAGAGCGTGAGAGAGCGTGAGGGAGCGTGAGAGAGCGTGAGGGAGCGTGAGAGTGCGTGAGGGAGTGTGAGGGAGTGTGAGGGAGCGTGAGGTAGTGTGAGAGAGCGTGAGAGAGCGTGAGAGAGCGTGAGGGAGTGTGAGAGTGCGTGAGGGAGTGTGAGGGAGCGTGAGGTAGTGTGAGAGAGCGTGAGGGAGCGTGAGAGAGCGTGAGAGAGCGTGAGGGAGTGTGAGGGAGTGTGAGGGAGCGTGAGGGAGCGTGAGGGAGCGTGAGAGAGCGTGAGAGAGCGTGAGGGAGTGTGAGGGAGTGTGAGAGAGCGTGAGGGAGCGTGAGGGAGCGTGAGGTAGTGTGAGGGAGCGTGAGGGAGCGTGAGAGAGCGTGAGAGAGCGTGAGGGAGTGTGAGGGAGTGTGAGAGAGCGTGAGGGAGTGTGAGAGTGCGTGAGAGTGCGTGAGGGTGGGTGAGAGAGCGTGAGAGAGCGTGAGAGAGCGTGAGGGAGCGTGAGAGAGCGTGAGGGTGGGTGAGGGTGGGTGAGGGAGTGTGAGGGTGGGTGAGGGAGTGTGAGGGAGCGTGAGGGTGGGTGAGGGAGCGTTAGGGTGGGTGAGGGAGTATGAGAGAGCGTGAGGGTGGGTGAAGGAATGTTAGGGTGGGTGAGGGAGTGTGAGAGAGCGTGAGATAGGGTGAGGGTGGGTGAGGGAGTGTGAGGGAGTGTGAGGGAAGGGAGTGTGAGGGAGGGAGTGTAAGGGAGGGAGGGTGAGGGAGTGTGAGGGAGTGTGAGGAAGGGAGGGTGAGGGAGTGTGAGGGAGGGTGGGTGAGAGAGTGTGAGAGAGCGTGAGAGAGTGTAAGGGAGTGTGAGGGAGGGAGTGTGAGGGAGTGTGAGGAAGGGAGGGTGAGGGAGTGTGAGGGAGTGTGAGGGACGGTGGGTGATTTTTACCTGCGCACATTAAGTGAGAAAAAAGCAACATTGATTTATTAAACAACAAATCTGAGCCAAAAGTTCACGGCTGTGTTTCGGGCAGGGAGCAGCTCACCAGCCCCATCCTTTCAGTGTGTGTGTGTGTGTGTGTGTGTGTGTGTGTGTGTGTGTGTGTGTGTGTGTGTGTGTGTGTTATTGAAGCTGATCAGCATGTGGTGATGAAATCTACTGTAACGAGGCTCTGCTGGAGAGAGGGGGGATTTGATGGTTAAGATGGTTTAGGAGGGTTTAGAAAAGGAGTGTGGAACCAAGGAACCGAGGACCGTAACCCAGCACAGTTTCCAGATTTCCTGCCTAGCGCTTAGGTGGTTTAGATGATTTAGGTGGTTAAGATGGTTTATGTGGTTTAGATGATTTAGGTGGTTTAGATGGTTTAGGTGGTTAAGATGGTTTATGTGGTTTAGATGATTTAGGTGGTTTAGATGGTTTAGGTGGTTAAGATGATTTAGATGATTTAGGTGGTTTAGATGGTTTAGGTGGTTTAGATGATTTAGATGGTTTAGGTGGTTTAGATTATTTAGATGGTTTAGATGGGTTAAGATGGTTTATGTGGTTTAGATGATTTAGGTGGTTTAGATGATTTAGATGGTTTATGTGGTTTAGGTGGTTTAGATGATTTAGATGGTTTAGGTGGTTTAGGTGGTTTAGGTGATTTGGGTGGTTTAGATGGTTTAGGTGGTTTAGATGATTTAGATGGTTTAGATGGGTTAAGATGGTTTATGTGGTTTAGATGATTTAGGTGGTTTAGATGGTTTAGGTGGTTTAGATGATTTAGATGGTTTAGGTGGTTTAGATGGTTTAGATGGTTTAGGTGGTTTAGATGATTTAGATGGTTTAGGTGGTTTAGATGATTTAGGTGATTTAGATGGTTTAGATGGTTTAGGTGGTTTAGATGATTTAGATGGTTTAGGTGGTTTAGGTGGTTTAGGTGATTTGGGTGGTTTAGATGGTTTAGGTGGTTTAGATGATTTAGATGGTTTAGGTGGTTTAGGTGATTTGGGTGGTTTAGGTGGTTTAGATGGTTTAGGTGGTTTAGATGATTTAGGTGGTTTAGATGAGTTTAAATAATTTAGATGGGTTTGATGGTTTAGATAGATTAGGTGGTTTAGGTGGTTTAGGTGGTTTAGATGATTTAGATGGTTTAGATGGTTTAGGTGGTTTAGGTGATTTGGGTGGTTTAGATGGTTTAGGTGGTTTAGATGATTTAGGTGGGTTTGATGGGTTTGGTGGGTTTAGGTGGGTTTGATGGGTTTGGTGGGTTTGATGGGTTTGGTGGGTTTGATGGGTTTGATAGGTTTAGGTGGGTTTGGTGGGTTTGATGGGTTTAGGTGGGTTTGATGGGTTTAGGTGGGTTTAGGTGGGTTAGGTGGGTTTGATAGGTTTAGGTGGGTTTGGTGGGTTTGATGGGTTTGATGGGTTTGATAGGTTTAGGTGGGTTTGATGGGTTTAGGTGGGTTTAGGTGGGTTAGGTGGGTTTGGTGGGTTTGATAGGTTTAGGTGGGTTTGGTGGGTTTGATGGGTTTGATAGGTTTAGGTGGGTTTGGTGGGTTTGATGGGTTTAGGTGGGTTTGGTGGGTTTAGGTGAGTTTGGTGGGTTTGATGGGTTTAGGTGGGTTTGGTGGGTTTGATGGGTTTAGGTGGGTTTAGGTGGGTTTGGTTGGTTTAGGTGGGTTTAGGTGGGTTTGGTGGGTTTGATGGGTTTGATGGGTTTGATAGGTTTAGGTGGGTTTGGTGGGTTTGATGGGTTTAGGTGGGTTTGGTGGGTTTGATGGGTTTAGGTGGGTTTGGTTGGTTTAGGTGGGTTTAGGTGGGTTTGGTGGGTTTGATGGGTTTGATGGGTTTGATAGGTTTAGGTGGGTTTGATGGGTTTAGGTGGGTTTAGGTGGGTTTAGGTGGGTTAGGTGGG
>NC_132879.1:1588568-1611068 GCF_030463535.1 Salminus brasiliensis
GACTGTTCTGTTCGTGAGAGCTCTGCCCAAAACCCGCTCTGGAAAAATCCCTCGCTCTTGTCTCGCTAAACTGGTCAACGGCAAACCTTACAAGGTACCAGCATATGTATACAATATTATATAATTATCACAGATGTCTAAACAATGATATGTATCTAATATGATACACCTGGCTGGCTTCAAGGGGTTAACTCACTGAACATGGGTCCAAAACTGTACCACCTTAAACAGAATAGGAAGTTAGAAGAATTACAACTGGCATTTTGGACCAGTGACTGTAGAAAGCATGGACGCCGCGGTTCCCTTACCTTCCATTATATATAAATGAAGCCTAAACTATCCATGTTGTCAAATCTACAACCAGAGTCTGCTCAGTAGAGACCAGAGGCGGAGCCAGACTCGCCTACTCATTTGGTAGACCTGCCCCCTTCTCCCAGACCAAGCACAAGCGTGTCTCAGACCGTCTTCACTGAGCTTCCAGAGCAGAAGCAGAGCGGATTTCCCCCTGGACTCCCAGTTGGTCCGATAAGTGGAACAGTGCTCCAACAGTGAAAGTCCTGCTGCAGACGACCGGCCTCCTCCAGCCAAGGCTGTCTGTCAATCGCTTCATTCTTACGTGAAGCCCTGCCTTCTTACGATAGAGCAGAGTAAGGGTAACTGCAGAGTAACTGCTGAAGTTTGGAGACACTGGAGATGAAAAGACTTTAGTTTAGAGTTTAGAGGAGGAAATAGGCGGGGCATGTTTGTCATATGAACATACAGGGATGGGTGGAGCTGCACATAACATTGCTACCAGCCTGCAGAGGCGTTAGACCTGTGTTTGCACTCCATGCTTTCTACAGTCATTGTCATCAATTATTAGGCCCACCTGAAGCCCCCCGGCCCACCGCATCACACTGACTGTGATGAAGAGGATTGTATTTGACCTTTTTTTACTTGGATCATTTCTCACCATGTCTTACAGATCACTCCTACAATAGAAGATCCTGAAGTGTTTAAGGACGTTGAGAAGACTGTGAAAGAGAATCTGAGAAGAACTGGATAACCACACACACAAACACACACACACACCCACACCGACTACAAACTGTGGCTTACAAAGGCTTGAGGCTTGTCACTCCTCTCTAACTCCACTGCAAACCACTACCAGAAACCACCATCCTCAGTTTATCCAGGGTTTTGGTTTAGTCACGTTATTATTTGTCAAGTATTGAAACCTCAATGTCATCCATATACACCAGCCAGCCATAACCTTAAAACCACCTGCCTAATATTCTGTAGGTTCCCCTAGTGCCTCCAAAACAGCTCTGACTCTTCGAGGCATGGACTCTAAAAGACCTCTGAAGGTGTACTGCTGTGGTCTCTGGCCCCAAGACTAACATTAGCAGCAGATCCTCTAAGTCCTGTGAGTTGTGAGGTCTGACCTCCATGAAAATAAGTGAGCCTTAGGGGCCCATGACCCTGTCACTGCTTCACCGGTTGCTCTTCCTTCCTTGGAGCACTTTTGGTAGGTACGGACCTCTGCATACCACTGTGGGAACCAGGAACACCCCCCAAGACCTGATGCCTGATGTTCTGGAGATGTTCTAATGACCCATTATTCTTGTCAGAGTGTCTCAGATTCTTACGCTTGTCCATTTCTCCTGCTTCAGCACCTTCATCACATCCAAGAACTTACTCTTCACTCTCTGCCTAATATGTAGATCCACCCCTCGACAGGAGCCACTGGATCCAGATCATCAGTGTTCTTCACTTCAGCTGTCGGTAGTTTTAATGTTATGGCTGATTGGTGTATATTGAATGATGTAGAGTTAGTGACAGTGATGAATACAGAACAGCATATATATAAATGTGTCACCAGTCAGCATAGTGACACTATGTCCAAATGTTTGTGGACACCCCTTCTTTAACTTTAAGTTGGACCCCTTGTTGACACAGATCTACTGCCAAAAGAGTCTTTGGAGCAGATAAACATCAGGAACCTCTTGGCACCATGCTGCCTAACACCAGGTGTGGGCTAGAGTGGTATAAAGCCCCCCATGATTGAGCTGTGGAGCAGTGGAAGAGCTGTGTTCTCTGGAATGATGATCATCATCCACCATCTTGACCTCACTAATGCTTTTGTCGCCGAATGCAATCAAATCCTCACAGCAATGCTCCAGCTCCATAGTCTAGTAGAAAGTCTTCTTCTCTGGACAGTAGAGACAGTTACTCCAACAGAAGCAGGATCAGCTCTTTTTAACACCCTTGATTTCAGAAGAAGCAGTGAATGAGCAGGTGTCCCAATACTTTTGTCCATTTAGTATATGTTTAGGATGGGTCTGAAGATGATGATGATGCATTCCTGTAAGAAACAGATGATTTGTAGGCAAATGTTTGACGTTACTTTTTATTGACAATGAAAATTCTCTTTGATCACCACATAGTTTTGACCAAAATACAATCAGTAATAAATAAAAAAATGGACACAAAATAAAATGATTCTCTGTACGTGCAAAACAAGGATGTATAAACTCCGCCGATCCGCATTGCGGCAGAAATAACTCAAAGACAGGAAGGAGGTCTGTACAAGAGGTTACCCCGGCAACGTCTACAGAAAATAGTTCAACAGTTTCACACCAAAATAAGTCACAGCAAGCAACAGGTTTCGTCTTTAAAAGTTTAGTCTGGACTTCAACAAGTTGATATACACTCTACGTTCACTAGGAGCTACGCCTGTCTTGTAGTTATTTCTCCAACCAGTGTAGAAGGAGGGGTTTGGCCGTTATCGAGGTGAAGCCGCTGGAGTGGTGGCGGTGGTTAGCGCTGATGCTTGTGGAGAAAGTGAGTTCACTCTCATCTCAAATGACTCAAATGTTTTTGGCATATCTGCGCACTACATAGGGTCCTAGCCTTTGTCGCGGTACCCAGTGCGGCCTACATATCGGCAACATTTTAACCTGACCAGAATGCCCGATAAAGCCCCTATACTGAACCTCTTGAACCCTAGGCTTTAATATTCAGTAATTATTCCCGTTGCAGAAACCCTTAAGAAATACTCGGTAGCCATTTAGCTTCGCATAGTCTGTGGCGTCCCACAGGGTTCTGTTTTAGGACCTCTGAACTTCTTGTTAATTATGAGAGTTTTGTGGTTATGAAGCGTGGGCCCACGTACACAAGTGTGGGGGTAAGGGGATAAATTCACTGCCTAGCGCCTCATGAAGAAGCCAGTTTAAGGTTGTTTGTGTGATCGGTAGGCAGTGGCAGCATTGGAAATTGAAAAGGTGGCAATGGAAGTCAGTGTAAAATTGTCGATTTCTATTGGTCCATTCATCGTGGGATTTTCGGACAACGTGAAGAACAACTGCCAAATTCACATTTTGTCAAAAAGTGAACAAGAAAAACCCCAAAACCACGAGCTACAAGGTGTTTGCATAAGGTTTGGTTGGTGGTGTGTGTAGCAAAAGGTTCCCTGCCATAGAAGACCTCTAAAAAACATTTCTGTTGATTGGTCTGTAAGAACCAAGTGTGAAGAACCTTTATAAAGTTTATAGAACCTCCACCTAATGTGTATGTTCTAGAAAAGTGTTTCAATTGGCTTGAAGCCCCATGAATTTTCTTTTTTTACATTTGGGGAATCACATGTTCTTTTATGAAATCACACAAAGAGCTCTACTGGGCACCTACGTTTGGTAAAGCATTCCCACAATGCAATGTTACTGCATTTTTTTTTTTTGGGGGGGGGGGGGTGGGGGGCACTTCAAGTATTTGGTATTTAATATGTAAGTGAACAAACGTCAACAATGTTGTTTAGCCTGTGCTAATTTCTACAGTCCTGCTTTTGAACGTTGCCTCGGTAACAGTAGTGAGGGTGAGGTAATCAGTATCAGTATCAGTGACTATGAACATAACCCGTTTGGTTAAAATGCTGCCCCTGTAGACAGTAGGGAACAAGGACACATGTGCCTAGGCCCCTATGTAGTGGCAAAATGAAGAGCCATACCGAGCGGGGGCCCATCCCGAACCTGTACGTCGCCTGCAGTAGTGCTGTGTGGTGGACAGTGGACAGTGGTGTAGTCCACTTCTAGCAGCGCCAAACCTGGCTTAAATATTTAACCCTTTCAGCAGCGACACGACTGTTTTGCTCAGACCATGGGATTTGCATCACAAGAGTCTCTATTTATGATGTCACAATGGCTTCTAAGAAGTTCTACCACATTCTACATTCTAGAACCACTTTCAAAATTCTAGAACTGCACATTCCAAAACATCAAAAGAACCCAAAACAACAGTCTGCCTTCAAAGGGTTTCACTCCGGCGTATGCGGTGAATACGGTGTTTCGCTTGTGTCTGGCGGGAACCAGCAGAGCATGATGGACCTCGACGCACTCGTTCACACAATGGCAAGAAAACAAACAAACAAACAAACAAACCAAAACTAAAACAGCATGTAGTCCTCTCTCGCTTTAAAGAGCAGCACTGTTTAAATCAGAGGTTCTCCATCCACTCCAGTGCTGGGTTGCCTTTGCTGTGCACAGTTTGTGTTTTCCCCTCGTCCCACGCTCGCGATTCCGGCTCATTACTAGGCCGGGTCAGTCGCAGTGGAGCAGAAAGAAACACTAACTGGACGGCGCAGACTTCCCGCCAAACCAGAGGTGAGAAACAAATTACATTAAGGGACAAAATCTGCACAAAGTCTGAATATGTTCTCATATTATTCTTTTTTCCTCCTTCCTTTTATACAGACATGTTTTATAGATATATATATATATTTATATATATATTAAAAAAAACAGTGTATTTATATTCATTTACAGCTAAACCTGCACATCCCGTGTAGAAGAGCAGCACTGTAAGTGCACTAAGGGATGAGGGTCGTGTAAAAGGTAGAAAGGGCAGGAGTGAATTAGCACCTGGACAAGGTGCCTGGGTTGTGGCCTTGGCTTGTTTTACGTAGACGTTGGGGGGCAGGAGGGGTAACTGGCAAACCCCTGCCCCCTTTTGCCCCTCTCACTTGGAGCTACGTTTGTTCTCTTGGCAGTGTGACTCAGAAGAATTCTCCATCCAGGCCCGTGGACCTTTTCCCACAACGTTAGGATAAGACTCATCTAGAAAATACATCTGAAACACAGAGAAAGCGAGAGGTCAGTCAAGCTCACCTCCTCACCCCAAATACGTCAGAAACCACAAAACATCAGCAAGTCTGTTTACAAATGACCGATCTAAGCATGCCGTTTGCACTGGAGGTCTGCGCGGGCATAATACTGAAGCCTGATCAAACCCTGTACCCGCAAGTTTGAGACCCGACCTGATCAGACCGGACCTGTACCCGCAAGTTTTAGACCCGATCTGATCAGGCCGGACCTGTACCTGCAAGTTTGAGACCCGACCTGATCAGGCCGGACCTGTATCCGCAAGTTTTAGACCCGATCTGATCAGGCCAGACTTGTACCCGCAAGTTTAAGACCCGATCTGATCAGGCCGGACCTGTACCCGCAAGTTTGAGACCCGACCTGATCAGGCCGGACCTGTATCCGCAAGTTTTAGACCCGATCTGATCAGGCCAGACTTGTACCCGCAAGTTTAAGACCCGATCTGATCAGGCCGGACCTGTACCCGCAAGTTTGAGACCCGACCTAATCAGGCCGGACCTGTACCCGCAAGTTTAAGCCCCGATCTGATCAGGTCCGACCTGTACCCAGCGGTTTGAGACCCGACCTGATCAGGCCAGACCTGTCTGAGACCCGACCTGATCAGGCCAGACCCATGCTTGCAGGTTTGAGACCCGACCTGATCAGGCCGGACCTGTATCCACAAGTTTTAGACCCGATCTGATCAGGCCTGACCTGTACCCGCAAGTTTAAGACCCGATCTGATCAGGTCCGACCTGTACCCGCAAGTTTAAGACCCGATCTGATCAGGCCGGACCTGTACCCGCAAGTTTGAGACCCGACCTGATCGGGCCAGACCTGTACCCGCAAGTTTAAGACCCGATCTGATCAGGCCGGACCTGTACCCGCAAGTTTGAGACCTGACCTGATCGGGCCAGACCTGTACCCGCAAGTTTGAGACCCGACCTAATCAGGCCGGACCTGTACCAACAAGTTTAAGACCCGATCTGATCAGGCCGGACCTGTACCCACAAGTTTGAGACCTGACCTGATCAGGCCAGACCTGTTTGAGACCCCACCTGATCAGGCCTATGCTGTACCTGCAGGTTTGAGACCCGACCTGATTAGGTTCGATCAGTACCTGCAAACTTGCCAACCGATTTTATCAGGCCAGATCCACACCTGTAACTTTGTGACCCAACTTGATCAGGCCTGATCCGTACCTGTACAATAAAAAACGACCCAAACCCTGCATGAAACCTGATACTTTGTTGAGTCCAGTCGAGACCTCTAGTTTGGTGAATGAACCAAATCAGAATGATTGATTCCAGGTGGATATAAACGGCTTATTTCAAGAAGCTGTAATCAGAAGAGACTGAACCCAGACATCAGCAAAACCGTCTGGAATTGAGCCGCGTCTGCAGTGTTAGCAGCGTTATCCACCTGCAAACCGGAAGCCCTCTCTTGGCTGACTGACTGCCTTTGGGGTAAAAGGATAAACTGGGTACATTTGATTTTTCACCGAGCTATCACTTTAAGTGTGTGTGTGTGTGTGTGTGAGAGAGAGAGACTCACAGTTCAGAGTGTGTGTCCTCCCTCTCTCAGCATGAGTAGGTCCTCACAGTGGAACTGTCCAGCCGCTGCACTGCTGACGGCCCAACTGCAGGGGGCGACAGAGACACACACACACTGAGCGTCCTCTCGCTGCACCACTGGAGCAGGGATGGGTGTGCTTATTCGAATATACAGGTTTCTGAGCTTGTAGTTGTAGTAAAATGATCGATCTTAGCGGCTATTGCGTCTCATGCTAGTGCACATAAGAAAATACGGCAAGATGATGAAGAAGAGGGTCAGCTGACTCCCCAACCCGAACCCCATAACACAAAAATGCTAAACCAGCCCAAGTAAGCAGGTACGGATCAGCTCTTAAAACAATCAGCCATAACATCAAAACCACTGCCAGCTGAAGTGAATAACACTGATGATGATCTAGTTCCTGTCTGACAAGAACCAAACTGATATGTTCTAGACAATGACTGGGGGGTCAGAACATCTCCAGAACATCAGTCAGCTTTAAGGGATCCTGTCAGGACTCCAGATCCCACGGGACACCTTCAGACGTCTTGCGGAGTGCACGCCTTGATGGGTCAGAGCTGTTTTAGTGGCATGAGAGGGGCCTACACAGTATTAGGCAGGTGGTTTTAATGTTATGGCTAATCAATAAGCACTAAACGAAAGTTGGACCATTGCATTGATTATGATCTAAAATCTTTTTTTTTTTTTAAATGCAAGTTATAAAAATATGCAGATATGAATATTCGAATAGGAAACATGGTTAAAAAGCCCATCCCTACTTTGGGGTCAGGTACAGGAACAGTATCTGTCATTATGTCACTCTGATGAACGAACACACACACACACACACACACACACATTTTTGTAGAGTGAGCACACAAACACATGGTTAGTCCGAACGTCACGAAACCAGTGAAAAAGCAGAGAGACTCGATTCTTCAGTCAGAATCCAGAGACACCTGACCGTCCTTCTGCTGGACGCTAGTTTCCAAACAGGGGCTACAGATAGAACCAGCACAGTCCATTTACACGGGGGTCAGCATTAAATGTGAACACTGGTTAAAACCTGTCTGCTTATATACACCGACCGTCAAAAGTTTGGGGACACCTAGATTGTAATAAAGGCTATTTTTGTTGATTATTAGTGACATTCAGACAAAAAAAAAAATCAAAGAAATGTGATTGATGTGATTAAAAGCACAGATTCACCCTCTTTTGAAGCTTATTTAAGTGCAGACATCAAAGGGAGAGAAATAACACTCACAAATGCTTATGATTCAAATCACGTTTTCCTCCCTTTTCTTCCTAAATAGATTGTAAAGGAGTTTGGATGAAAAATAATTCAAGTATCATCATTGATCACTAAGTCCAGATCAATCGATCAGCCAAGACGTGTTTGATATCTGAGGTGTGTTTCTTTTGTTTACTCACAAAAAACGGTTTTATCCTTTCAAATCTTTATACTATGCATATACACACACAGAGTATATATATATATATATATATATATATATATATATATACAGTGCGTATAATAACTATGCTCCTACTTGCACAGTCTCTCACTAACTTTTGTGAGGACGGCAGATTTACACATGGTGTATCTGTGGCCAGGAATGCTGATTAACCAGTGACTAGACCTTTCAGACTGGTGTCTGTATACTAAAATCAGCTGAGACACCCTCACTGCTCTCAGGTGGTCTCCATTTCACTAACTGTGAGACTATCAGCACCAACCGCTTGATGGACCTCTGTTGAATTAGGTCAGCCTCTTTGAAGGGGGTAAATATATGCAATCACTTTCATTTGCAATCATTTTAGATGATATATTTTTATTTAATTTACATTACAAATCTGTTTTCACTGACACTAAACAGTTTTTTTGTAAGTTCTTATAAAAACTGCAAATTTTATTAACCATTATTGCATTTATAAATGCAAATAAAAGAGGAAAACATCCAAAAGATGAATACTTTTTATATGCAGTGTATAACTGTGTATATATATATATATATATATATATATATATAGTGTTTATGATATAAATCTATTTTTTATCAAATACATTACTAAGAACGCTGCACCTAGACTGTCACCTCATAAATACAGGCCTGACACACTCCTCAAAGTCTATCCTAAAGAAAGAAATGATGTAAAACTGCATGAACAGACCTTATTAGTACTACATTAGTAGGATTATTCGTGGAAGTGATCCCACACACCGTGCTGAGGTGAAAGTGGTTCAGATTCTTCCAGTGTTCCTCCAGAGTTCAGCTCTATGGAGAAGTTTCTGTTTGTGTTTATAGACTATAGAAGTATACAGAGACAGGCATGAATAAGGGGAGCGTTTATAGAGATGGGATTAGCGACAGTCTAAACTAAAGAGGCATAGGTCAGATACCAAACATGTCTTGGAGTCAGAGATCAATCGTGTTACTTTTAAGCCTAATCAGCTTTACTCAAACAATACTGTTATGATGTCAGCACTCATCAGCATTGAAGAGAGGTTTGAAAATGCTCAGTCTGTGTTTTAACCATGAAACATCATTATTTATGCAACAGGAAGAAACACCAAAAGCATCAAAAACAGATGCACAGTTGTTTGATGTGCATAAACTGTCCACCAGGGGGGCAGCGTTAGTGTATGGATAGTTTTTGGTGCTTTACGTCAGTAACACTGTGTGTCTTCTTAATATAAAGGTAGCAGTGAAAACAAGCAATAGGCAAGGTGTCCCAAAACTTTTGATATGTGGTATATATATACCAACTTGCAAAAGCTGCTTTAGGATCGGTATTAAAGGGAAAGCTTGGTTAAAAATGCAAATGCAGAACCTTCTGGACCTAACCGGGTTAACCGCTTGCATCCACTTTTACCCAAACTATTCCTTTAAGAACAACGAGCCGCAGATTTCAACCAGAGTGCTCTTTTAACGCGGGGGAGGAGGCACGCTCATGTCATGTAACATATAAACACATGTAGTTTAGTGTCGGTTATATATCCCCAACCTGGTTCCTCGAGAGAGCAGGGGCCGCATTTCAGAAAGCAGGACTTGCCAGAGAAAGCCGGCTTTAGGAAATACCCCCAGCAGTGAAGCAGTGCAGGAGACGCTGGGTTTTAACGAACCGCAGATGGTTCTCTCTGAAGGAGCCGTGTTGGAGATGTGTGGTTTGGTCTGATCTGGGAAGATCACTGTCTCACAGGTGTGTCTGCTTATGTGGTCGCTGCATAGCTACAGATCTGACTGCGGGGTTAAATTAGACACTTTTAATGGTCTTGCAGTTTTAATGGGTTTAATTTGACTTCTATCTGTCTGGTTAGGTCAGACAATTCCACACAAACCCACTAAGGCCTGGCCTGGTTAAACTTCTAAAACATCCCGATCATTTTTGTAGTTATGAGATTTTAAAGTTTGCCCATTTCATATTCCACACGCCGTCTCTCTGCTCCCTGAGTGGTGGTCCGGGACCGAGCTGAAATACAGTGCACCCCAGACACCCATTCTGATGAAAAAAGTTGCAGTCACTGCTGACACAGATGTGCAAATGCACACACACAGCTTGCCTGGTCCCTGTAGAGAAGAAGTACTGCTAATAGAATAGGACTCTCTGGAGCAGATAAACATCATGACCCTATTGGCTCCATGCTGCCTAATGCCAGGTGTGGGCTAGAGGGGTGTATAAAAAGCCCCCCAGCTTTGTGGAGCTGTGGAGCAGTGGAAGAACTGTTCTCTGGAATGATGAATGGTGGAGCTCCATCCAGTACTTTTGGGATGAGTTGGGGAGTTGGGGATGATGAGGTGGAGTGGTGATCATCATCCAATATCCCTCTCTGCTCCCCAGGCAATTCAGCGATCGCTGTGTGTTGGATCACTAGTGTGTGTGTGTGTGTGTGTGTGTGTGTGTGTGTTTGTTCACTGCACAAATTTGTTAAAGGTAACGGCCAGCATTGCACTGCAGTGATGTGGCGAGAAAGCAGCAGCTACCCTCCCTGGAGACAGCAAGGCCAATTGCGCTCTCTCGTGGCCTGGGCTGCTGATAGCTAGCAGAATGACCGGGATCTGAACCAGCGACCCTCTGATCATAGTGACAAACAAATGAACACACATAAAAACTAGGGATGCGCCGCTTCATTTTTTTTTTTTGTTCCGATACTGATAACGATACATGAACTTTGCGTATCGGCAGATACCAATCCGATACCTTTGTTAAATTCATAAACCATATATCTGACCATCTGAGAGAGAATTAAGGCATTAGGATTGATGTAATCATTACTTTACAAACTTCGTAAAAACAAATAAAAAGCTATAACAAATGAAAACAGATATAAATGAACCCAGTTTCTGTTTATTGGTCACTAAAATATAAATATAATAGCTGTGCAGGACTTTTATTCTGAAATTGGAAGTTTGTGAGACTAAAGCGGAGCGAGCAGCCCCTCCCTTCTTGGTTCTCCTTATATGGAGGACGAGCTGGATCACTCTCGGATAGTTGATGACGGGTTGAGGGGACCGTGTTGGTTAGACAGAGGGTGTCTTGCTATGGCTGTTTGCTATGATTTGTGTATGATGTCTGTAGGTTACTCTGATCCTGGGTTATGAAGTCTAGAATACAGGCGGTGCAAGAATTGGGTTCCGTGAATGGATCAGTCCTTTTGGATCAGACTAATTATCTGATACTTATCTGATACGCAGATAATTGTGTTAGTATCGGGACGGATATCTGATCCCAGTATCGGATCGGTGCGTCTCTAATAAAAACACCTGATTAAATAAATCAGACTATTTCTGGACTGTGTATGATCTTCTGCTACTGCTGTATTAATCCAGGCAAACTCTAAAAAGACAGTCTACAGTCTTATAGTTTTATGTTTAAATAAATTCAGTTGATATTTCTGCTAAAATTCATTCAATCAGCTCGTCATGTGACTTACCAGAGTCTGTGTGGAATAGCCTGTAATTTCAACTATCCTCGCTGTCATGCAAAAACCCCAGATCTCCAGGACAGCAGCTTTACAGGAGGATAAAAAACCTTCTTAACTTTCAATGAACGTCAATGATGAAAGATTTTATTCCAGATCATTCTGGAGCATTTCTATTGGTCATTCATCACAACTGACGGCCAGATTCATATTCTGAAGAGAAGTGAAAAACTGGAGATACAGGGTTTCTGCACGACAGCGACTGCTTTAATAAGCTCTCCACTGGAATTACAAGGATTTTACATCCTGCCTCGCTCACACTGCAGCTTGTAGATCTGAAGAATCTAAAGGGTGAAATGTGCAGAATCCTGACTGGAGAGGCTGTGTCTGAACGTCAGTTGTGGACAGTGAGACCGTGTGGGGGGGGGATCTGTGGTACAGGGGGGTTCAGAAACGCCACACGGTTCTGAGGGCTGCGTTATAGCTGACCTTGAAACCAGTCCAAATACAAGTCGTCTGGACTGTCGTCCGTCACTTCATACAGAACTACAGAGCAGCGGTCCAGAGAGAACAACAGAAACACAGTCAGCCCTGTGTGTGTGTGTGTGTGTGTGTGTGTGTGTGTGTTTAGATAAGTGTCTGTTCATGTAGATATGTCTGTGTCCAGTAAAGCATTCAAGTATTGTATAGCTGTGTGTGTGTGTGTGTATGTGTGTGTGTGCACATTACACCTTTAAAAAATAAAGATGCTACAAATGGTTCTTTGAGAGAACCATTGAAGGCCTGCAGAACCTTCATTTGATGTAAAGGTTCTTCACACTCACACTGATCTCTATTAAACAGCCAATCTGCATGGATCCAAAAGTGGTTCTTCTATGACAAGAACCTTCTGTAGCATCCTTGTTGGCAGAAGTGTGTGTGTTAATCTCTGGTGGTGGTCTTTGTGTGTGTGTGTGTGTGTGTGTGTGTGTGTAGTACCCTCTGGTGGTAGTCGGCGAGAGTGTGCTGATGTGGCTGTAAGGCGGAATCCTGCTGGCAGCGTCTCGGCTGATCCGGGCATCATGCTGATCCCGTGGATGTCCCGGGGAGGGAACTGCCGTCTCCACGAGGGTCCCCGAAATTCCTGATAATGAACAACACACACACACACACACACACACACACACACTGATGAGCACTAACTAAAGCCGTTCACCTCCAGTGCTGTGTGCACAGAGTGTGCAGCATCATCCGGGACCCCGGTTGCATGAATGCTGGGACCAGTCGGTTCAGAACCAGCGTCAGATTCATCTACTGTCCCACTGTCACCCTGCTGAACTCCACACTACACTCACAAACACTCCTGACCATTTACTGAAAGTATATTGTATATACTGCGGTGATTGGACCTAGGTGTCGGTCGCCATGACTACTACACAGATACAGCCCATAATTTATCTCCTATCCAAACCCACCAGTGCAGCTACACGAGTCATCTGGAATGATGATGATAATGATGATGATGAAGGTAAAATAGTGAATACAGAATCTCAACTAATCCAGTTCTCTTTAGGGACTACTTTCTGTAGCCTACACCCTGCAGCATGTATCCCTCCACCATTTTAATGATCTGGTTCTAAGAGCAGGTTCTAGAGCCGGACTCTTCTCAGAACTCTGGTAGAACAGTGTCTCAGGCATCAGGCAGCGTCTTCATCACCATTAGGTGAAGAACTTTCTGTGAGGAGCTTTTATTAGAGCTTCAGCTCCACTGTAGAACTCCAGCTCTGACTGGGTGAGGTTATCTAGGATGGATAAGGTGGTGAAGTACATGACCTCTCCTACTCTGCTTTGATCATTATTAAACACTACTGGTCAAAAGTTTTAGAACACTCCAAATGTTTCCAGTTTTTTTTTATTGACATGTAGGCTTACAGTGTCCAAGACTAACACAGAAACACAGATAGACTCCTAGCAGTGGAGCCCTTTCCTTTAGAGAACCCCCAGATAAAGCCAGAGTGTGGTGAGGACATTCTCCTACACCATCAGAAGACCCTGAAGCTGGAGGAAACTGAAAAGGTCTAAGGTACAGAAAGAGGTATCACACAGTCAAATCCACAACAGCATCAGAAGACCAGTTTCAGAGAGTCAACAGCAGCATGTGTGATCGGTGGCTCACGTTACAACACCACCTTGTAGCTCAGCAGTTTAACACTGGAGCAAGTCTGAGTTTCAACTGTGAAGAGAAATCCTGGATCTGCAGGTCTGACTGCAGGTGGAGTGGCAGTAAGGACATCAGTGCTAAGATGGAAGAATAAGAAAAGCAACAGTGGGGTGTTCTAAAACTTTTGACTGGTAGTGTATAGTATGAATATATATATAGATATATAGACACAAGGGTGAACACACACACCTCATCTAGACGTCTCTCGGTTCCCAGGGCCAACAGGTTATTGTACTCTCTCTCCAGGATCTGACGGGCCTGCGGAGGGAAAGGGTCCGGTCACCTAATCATTATATGCACCACTCATACACTGATGCTGCAAGAAGATGATGCCACACACAAGTGGTACTGTGCGCGTGTGTGTGTGTGTGTGTGTGTACCTGAGTGTTTTGGTTGGGGATCTGCAGCAGCAGAGCCAGGCTGCTGTAGTCGAAGTTGTCGTCTAGGGCGATCAGGGCTCCATGCACTCCACTCTCCAGGAGGATGTTGGCATAGTCGCGGAGCCCAATGCTCTGGACCCAGCGAATCACACGCTCATTACTCCACACCAGCACGTCTGCGCTCGCACACACACACACACACACAGGTCACTTTACATTTTACAAAGCCTCCGAACAGCAGATTTTACAGGAGAAGGAAAAAACCTTCAGACTTTTCAATGGAAGTCAATGTAAAAAAATGCAAATCCAACTCAATTTGGAGCATTTCTATTGGTCCATTTATGACGACATTCTGACACAAAATGAAGAGCAACTGCCAGGTTCACATTATGGAGAAAAGTGAAAAACGTCAAAAATTGCAAATGATATGCTGCAAATATTCAAATCAGGCCTCCTGCATAATTGGCAACATGCAAATGCAGTACAGTACACACACACACACACACACACACACACACACACACACACACCTCTCATCTCATGTTGGCTGGTCTCTCTCCGTCTCTCCAGCTCCTTTCGGTCGTAGTTCAGCTTCTTCAGACACATTATCCCATACTGTAGACTGGTTCTGTTCAAACAGCCCACAGACAACCAGTAACCATAACACACCCGACACACACACACACACACACACACACACACACACACACACTGCAGTACAATACAGTGTGCTTCAGACACTGGGTCAAAGTGTTATTTTCAGTGGAACTACATTTTTAGCTGAGGCGCACACACACACACACACACACACACCGATCAGCCATAACATTAAAACCACTGACTAAAACGGTGTAGGTCCTCCTTGTGCTCCCAACAGCAGAACAGCTCAGACTCTTCAAGGCATGGACTCCACAAGACCCCTGAACCAACATTAACGTTAGCAGCGGATCCTTTAAGTCCGTCTTGTGAGAGGACGAGAATCAGTGAGCCTTAGGTGCCCATGACCCTGCTGCTGGTTCGCAGGTTGGCCCATTGGTACTGACCACTGCATACCACTGCAGGAACCAGGAACACCTAATGCCTAATGTTCTGGAGATGTTCTGGGGATGTTCTGACCCAGTGGTGGTTGGGGTGGCACAACAGATGACACCAGTGAGCTACCACACCATGTGGGAGACTGGGGTTCGATTCCTGGTGTGGGTGACTGTGCTGTACTACACCAATCAGAGTCCTTGGGCAAGATTCCTAACACTACAGAACCTTCAAGAACCAACTGTTCACTCGCTGCCTACATAGTAGACAGCCCTTAGACAGAAACCACTAGATCCAGATCATCATTTTGTTTATTTGAACCCTTTAGACCCTGATCCACCCTGGTGGATTTATTTATTTTAATATTTTTTAAGATAAAACAGGAAAAATGGCTTTTATATATTAACGTTTACTCAACGTTATTAATGAGTTCCAGCTCTTTAACATGAACTCAGAACCAAAGGAATGGAAATCAGCACAGAGCTGTACCTGTGGAAGCTGTCCACCATTTTCAGGTGCACCCGGAGGTCCTTCTTGGTCAGATGGTCGAGCATACGCGCGTCCACCAGGCATTCCATGAAGTAGCTGCGATACTGAGGTAGGCCAAGACTGGGCAGCCACTCGTTACCAATCCACTCATGGTTCATGTCTCCATACGCCAGTGTCTGTGACACACACATGTTTTGGAGATACAGAGTTTTTGCACGAGATACCTTTATCTATCTGCAAATAGCTGTCAAATAACCACAAACTGAGATTCCAAACTTGTCTCAGCATCACATAACTCGTTCCACTGAAGCTTCATATCCAGGATTGGGGTCTTAATGAGGCTCTCAGCGCAGCAGGAGCTCATTCTTTTATGGCAGCAAACTGAGTGTGAATAAAAGCAGGACAGTTAATAAGAATCTTACCTGAGACCAGCTCCCCTCCTCTGACTCCGATTTCTGTGAGGATTAATGACAATAACAGTATTACAGTGCGGCTCCACCCACACACTCTTCCTTTACCACACACACTACACTTAGACTGTTAATACACTCGCAGCAACCATCCATCCGTCTGTCTGTCTCTCTATCTGTATCTATCTACCTATCTATCTGTCTGTCTGTCTATCTGTCTCTATAATACCTTCAATATAAGTCTAAATATCTATCTATCTGTCTAACTATCTGTCTGTCTGTCTGTATCTATCTATCTGTCTGTGTATCTGTCTGTCTGTCTATCCATCTGTCTGTCTCTCTACCTATCTATCTATAGCTATATATATATATATATATATATATATATATATATATATATATATATATATATATATATCTGTCTATCTATATGTCTGTCTGTCTGTATCTATCTGTCTATCTAACTGTCTGCCTGTCTGTCTATCTACACATCTATTTATCTATCTGTCTGTCTGTCTATCTGCCTGTCTATCTATCTATCTATTTATCTATCTGTCTGTCTGTCTGTCTGTCTGTCTATCTATCTGAATATCTATCTGTCTGTCTGTCTCTATTTGTCTATTTTTCTATCTGTCTGTATATATCGGCCTTCCTGTCTGTCTGTCTGTCTAACCATCTGTCTGTCTATCTATCTACAACAATAACAGTTGTCCAACCACACACTCTTACTTTACCACACACACTACACTTACACTGTTAATATACTCCCAGCAACCATCCGTCTCTCTGTCTCTATCTATCTATCTATCTATCTATCTATCTATCTATCTGTCTGTCTGTCTGTCTGTCTATCTATCTATCTATCTGTCTGTCTGTCTGTCTGTCTGTTTGTCTGTCTGACAGTGGCTCAGGTGGCGGTCTATCAGTCTGTGGAGACAGACAGCTTCTAAACTGTACAATTCAACATGAGGATGTGAATGAGAGAAAGACAGGCAGGGTGTGTCTGTGCTTCTCTGAGCAGTTCAGAGTTAAATGGCTTGGGAAGATGAGCTAGAACACATGATGGAGGGCGAGCAGAAGAGGCGGCCGGAAAAGGAAGAGAGTTAAAGGAAAACTGACCGTTTTAGAAGGAGCTGCAAGCGTCTCCATTTCCTCGTGGGTCACCCACACGTTGCCCGAAGGCTACGTGGGCGGAGCCCAGAGACAGCAGCCATCCAATGGGAAGGGCAAGCAGTGTTAAAGAAGAAGAGCAGCACCACTGTAAGCCAATAGTGTTACAGCATCACGGTCAGATAACGAGCAAAGCCCCGCCCACTGTGGCAAAGAGCCTAGATCGTACATGCTGGGGGTGGGTGATATGGCAACAATGTAAAACCATGATACGATAAAGACATTTCACAATAAATAGTGTGGCATATTTCATTTTTAATTTGAATTAATATTAAAGTATATTAAATAATAATATTTATGAATAATAAATGAATCCAAATGATATTAAATCCAATCCAAAGTTATTTGCTATTATACAGTTTATGCAGAGACTCAAAATACACCCAGAACAGAATACTGTGATGTAATTTATCATCTCACCATATTCCCCCCCGAACACAAGCAAACAGAGACCACACAGTAACCATTAAAAACATGCAGGTTAGTACAGCTACAGTCTCTGAATATTAATAACAGTCTCTCATTAGGGTGAATATTAATAACGCTCTAAATGTAGGTATTGTGATATACACTGAGGAGGCGGAGCTACAGTCTCTCATTAGGGTGAATATTAATAACTCTCTAAATGTAGGTATTGTGATATACACGGAGGAGGCGGAGCTACAGTCTCTCATTAGGGTGAATATTAATAACTCTCTAAATGTAGGTATTGTGATATACACTGAGGAGGCGGAGCTACAGTCTCTCATTAGGGTGAATATTAATAACGCTCTAAATGTAGGTATTGTGATATACACTGAGGAGGAGGAGCTACAGTCTCTCATTAGGGTGAATATTAATAACGCTCTAAATGTAGGTATTGTGATATACACTGAGGAGGCGGAGCTACAGTCTATCATTAGGGTGAATATTAATAACGCTCTAAATGTAGGTATTGTGATATACACTGAGGAGGAGGAGCTACAGTCTCTCATTAGGGTGAATATTAATAACGCTCTAAATGTAGGTATTGTGATATACACTGAGGAGGCGGAGCTACAGTCTCTCATTAGGGTGAATATTAATAACTCTAAATGTAGGTATTGTGATATACACTGAGGAGGCGGAGCTACAGTCTCTGAATATTAATAACGCTCTAAATGTAGGTATTGTGATATACACTGAGGAGGAGGAGCTACAGTCTCTCATTAGGGTGAATATTAATAACTCTCTAAATGTAGGTATTGTGATATACACTGAGGAGGCGGAGCTACAGTCTTTCATTAGGGTGAATATTAATAATGCTCTAAATGTAGGTATTGTGATATACACTGAGGAGGAGGAGCTACAGTCTCTCATTAGGGTGAATATTAATAACGCTCTAAATGTAGGTATTGTGATATACACTGAGGAGGAGGAGCTACAGTCTCTCATTAGGGTGAATATTAATAAGGCTCTAAATGTAGGTATTGTGATATACACTGAGGAGGAGGAGCTACAGTCTCTCATTAGGGTGAATATTAATAACGCTCTAAATGTAGGTATTGTGATATACACTGAGGAGGCGGAGCTACAGTCTATCATTAGGGTGAATATTAATAACGCTCTAAATGTAGGTATTGTGATATACACTGAGGAGGCGGAGCTACAGTCTCTCATTAGGGTGAATATTGATAACGCTCTAAATGTAGGTATTGTGATATACACTGAGGAGGAGGAGCTACAGTCTCTCATTAGGGTGAAGATTAATAACGCTCTAAATGTAGGTATTGTGATATACACTGAGGAGGCGGAGCTACAGTCTCTCTTTAGGGTGAATATTAATAACTCTCTAAATGTAGGTATTGTGATATACACTGAGGAGGAGGAGCTACAGTCTCTCATTAGGGTGAATATTAATAACGCTCTAAATGTAGGTATGGTGATATACACTGAGGAGGCGGAGCTACAGTCTCTCATTAGGGTGAATATTAATAACGCTCTAAATGTAGGTATGGTGATATACACTGAGGAGGCGGAGCTACAGTCTCTCATTAGGGTGAATATTAATAACGCTCTAAATGTAGGTATGGTGATATACACTGAGGAGGCGGAGCTGAATATTTTTAATGGGATTTTAACAGTGCTACGTAAAGTTTTTGTGTGTGTGTGTGTGTGTGTGTGTGTGTATGCAGATTGAATTTGAGTGTACCAAAATAATCGCCATGCCTCAGCTGTCACTGTGAAGGCCACACAGCGTTACCATGACAACAGGACAGGGGGTGAATATTGCTGTACGGAATGCCAAAAATATGCACACACACACACACACACACACACAAGGTTGTGTGTTAGGGTTAATGTGTGTGTGTATACTCACAGTTTTGGAGGTGGGCAAGGCTGAGGGGCTGGTGTGTGCATGTATTTGTGTGTGTGTGTGTGTGTGTACTCACGGTTCTGGAGGTGGGCGGGGCTGAGGGGCTGGTCAGAGAGACCATCTCCTGTATGGCCAGTCTGAGTTTGAGGCGGTGTAGGGGGTTACTGATCCCGATCTCTCGCTGGATCTCTGTGTCTGACAGTGCTGACATGATCGCCCCGCTCTTCACGTTCGCACGACACGCTGCTACATACCACGCTGGCATCCCCAACCACAGCTGCAACACACACACACACACACACACACACACACACACACACAGATTAAAAGTAGAAGAGTACATGTGTACCCCAGGGGGGCGCTATGGTGTTGCTAAGTTGCTGCAAGGTGTTTTTTGTGGTCATAGTCCAGATTGCCGCAGGGTTGCGAGGTGATTGGTTGCTATGGTATTGGTATGGTAGCAGATTGTTAATAATAGGCTAGTCTTCAGATCTGTGCAGTCTTTAAACGCACATCTGGAGTTGTGATGTTTAGATAACACTAGATGGCGCCAACGTAAAGCATGTGTGTGAAAGCCTGACTGTACTGCACTCAGACCGATACACACAATTACATCCAGTTACAAAGTCTGATTCATCATGCCCTTTATTACCACAGTGATGCTGAAGAGGGGTTTAAATAGGGTATATATATAACTAGGGATGTCGGAGCCGATCCAGGCATTTTTAATGGATCGGGTATCTGCTTTTAAGGTTCCGATCCAGTTCCGATCCTGAGGTTTGCTGTAGCAGGGTGCCATCTGGCGTCCTCTAGGCTCCATTAACAGACATGATCCTCAGCTGCTGCAGGCGAGCTACGTACTTTCTGGAAAGCTACCCCAGACATCAGAGTTTATCTGGTACCTTAACTGAGCCTTATAGCAGCCAAAGCAAAAGCTAAAGTTAGCTAAAGTTTCTTAGGCCAACTCTGCATTCCACCTTAAATAGTGCCGCAGTCGAGCTCTTCCACACTCAGCACCAAGCCTCCACCGGTACCAGCTCCACGGGTGCGGTCCATACTCGTAAAATTGTTGCTCAGCAGTTGCTTTAGTGTTTCAAGTGGATGCTATGGGGTTGCTAAGTGGTTCCTAGGATGTTGCTAGGTGTTTGCCATGCTGCTCTGACTGGATGCTATGGGCTTCCTATGATGTTGCCAGGCAGTTGCTATAGGCATTGTATTGTGCTTTATTGTATTGTACTGTACTATATTGCACTGTACTGTATTGTACTGTACTACATTGCACTGTGCTGTATTGTACTGTACTATATTGCACTGTATTGTGCAGTGTACATATTTTGTACGGTGTTGTAATGGACTGTATTGTACTGTACTGTGCTCTACTACATTGTACTGTAATGTGCTGTATTGTACGGTACTATATTATACTATATTGTACTGTATTGTACTGTACTGTGCTCTACTACATTGTACTGTAATGTGCTGTATTGTACTGTACTGTGCTCTACTATATTACTGTAATGTGCTGTATTGTACTGTACTATATTGTACTGTAGTGTACTGTATTGTACTGTGCTCTACTATATTACTGTAATGTGCTGTATTGTACGGTACTATATTGTACTGTAGTGTACTGTGCTCTACTATATTACTGTAATGTGCTGTATTGTACTGTACTATATTGTACTGTAGTGTACTGTATTGTACTGTACTGCATTGTACTGTAATATATTGTACTGTAGTGTACTGTGCTCTACTATATTACTGTAATGTGTTGTATTGTACGGTACTATATTATACTATATTGTACTGTATTGTACTGTACTGTGCTCTACTACATTGTACTGTAATGTGCTGTATTGTACTGTACTGTGCTCTACTATATTACTGTAATGTGCTGTATTGTACTGTACTGTGCTCTACTATATTACTGTAATGTGCTGTATTGTACTGTACTGTGCTCTACTATATTACTGTAATGTGCTGTATTGTACTGTACTGTGCTCTACTACATTGTACTGTAATGTGCTGTATTGTACTGTACTGTGCTCTACTATATTACTGTAATGTGCTGTATTGTACTGTACTGTGCTCTACTATATTACTGTAATGTGCTGTATTGTACTGTACTATATTGTACTGTAGTGTACTGTATTGTTGTGTGCTGTACTGCACTGTATTCTATTATAATGTACAGTATTGTATTTTAGTACCACACTTGTCTAACACACACACACACACACACACACACACTCACTCAAGCACTTCAGCATATTAGGTGAACATCATGTATGATGGGACATACAACACTCTCTCATAAAACACCCATGAGTGCTATAATGGAGAATTGATTAGCACAGATGGCTAAAGAGCGGGTTCGTTAGTGTGTGTGTGTGTGTGTGTGTGTGTGTGTGTGTGTGTGTGTGTGTGTGTCAGAACTAATGTGCTGATCTATACACATCTCTCATGGACGTGCAGCTGCTGATGTGATTATGCAAGCACACAGTGTTTCTGACACATGCTAACTGTTAGAGGAGAAAGTGCCTGGCCGGCGTTCCGGAGCGACCCGGGTGAAAAGCGAGAGCTGACTCAGCGTGAATGATCTCATATGTTTATGGAACAAACTGTTCAGAAAGGTCAGAAAAGAGCCTGAACTTTAACCCTTATGACATCGGCTGTGTTATGAATCAGTGCAGATCGAGCCTCCACCGGTACCAGCTCCACGGGTGCGGTCCATACTCGTAAAATTGTTGCTCAGCAGTTGCTTTAGTGTTTCAAGTGGAGGCTATGGGGTTGCTAAGTGGTTCCTACGATGTTGCTAGGTGTTTGCCATGCTGCTCTGACTGGATGCTATGGGCTTCCTATGATGTTGCCAGGCAGTTGCTATAGAATTCCAAGTGT
>NC_132879.1:1616068-1716068 GCF_030463535.1 Salminus brasiliensis
CACACTTCCTATAAACAGTAAAACCAGAGAACCTGATCATGTAGGGTGCTCTCTTATTTGGAACAAATACAGCTAATATACAGTAGATGTGAGTGAAATGTTATGGATTTAACGCTCCCAGCTCTCATGTACTCATTTAAATGGGCTATTTTGCTCTCAGCAAGCTTTGCATGACTGTTTCCAAGATATTAAATGTTGTGAATATCCAAAATGTTTTAAAACTATCCAGGAATCTCTGCATTATTGCTGACTCGTGGTCAGAGCTACATTCACGTTTACACTGAAGGCCTTTAGCTGAAGCTCTTCTCCAGAGTGACGAACAGCAGAGCTTCACTGTTCACTCAGGAAATTCCCTCAGCTAGTTTATAAAGACTAGAATCCAGAAGATCCTCTAAGCTTAGACTCTGCTAAACACAGCCGTCAGTCTGAAGACCACAATACTCCACACACACTAGAAAAGGAGGGTCTCCAGTCTGAGCTTGAAGACAGCGAGCTTTTATCAACTCACAATAATCAATAATAATAAGTTCAAATCCATTCTATCATTTAAGGCCTTGGAAACAGTCGTCATGCTTTTATCACCTCACATATTGATTACTGTTATTCTCTGAATAAGGGATTTACTCAGTCAGCTCTGTCACGCTTGCAGCTGGTCCAGAATACGGCAGCTAGGCTTTTAACAGGACCCCGGAGAAGGGAAACCATCACACCTGTACTGGCCACCCCTTCACTGGTTACCAGTTCAATATTGGTGTTTTTAAAAAGCTCTGAATGGTGACCTCTTATTATATTTAACCTCACGTGTCTTACTCTACAGGTGGCAGAGCTTTCTCCCTGTCTAAGGATGTGGTCTACAGCCGATGCTTTTCAGGCTTTTAGGACCTGAGGCTCAGGCTTTTTCCTCTTTCATGGTCGTATAGCTCTTTTATGGTTTATGTCCAGGTAATATTCAGATTTTCACATTTTATTTATTCTATTTATTCGTTTGTAGTTTGTGTTTTGTTGTCTTGGTGTCTTTGTGGTTTGTTGTAATTGCACAGCTCTTTGTTTGGCTTTGAAGTCTTTAAATGTGCTTATATAGAAATATAGACTGATTTGACTTGACTATCCGGATCTTTTGGAAATCTGCTCGAGTGAGGAACAGAGCTGGTCATTCTGTGCTTCCTACTGTGACTCTAACTCCTGATTAGGACAGATTTATCTCCATAATCCATAACATCAGATTCACAGTCTGATTTCTGACAGGACAGAAAAGTCTGACTCTGCGGGGTTGTTTACATTGATGGTTAATCACTGCGTGGTCATTCAAGCATATTCAGACTGGATTCGTTTCTCAGGGGGACGTTTTAACTCTTCTCCTCATGTCCGGACGGCAATGTGACGGTTGTCACCCGATCGCATTCCCAACAGCCGTGATCGAACGGTCAAAGAGCCACTGCTTTAATAACGGTCCGATTCCATTTTCCTTTCAGAAAGTTTTTGTTTAGTGAATCAGAAAGGGTTTAATATCCAAAGGAGGAGCTCTGATACGTGTGCTCAGAGGCTAATGCTGCGTTCCATTCACCCACAAGTTTCAGAGTTTAGCACAACTGGTTTGACGAACCAGTGTTTTATGGCGAATCTAACCAGAAAATGTCCCACTTTTTATGTCCCAGGTTAGCACTGTCCAAAGTTAGCAAGGTTAGCACTGCCCCAGGTTAGCATGGTTGGCGATACCAGCTGATAACGATGCATTATGCTGTATTTTACTCATCCAAACACCATGGAAACAGGCCCACAGATTGGACACGTCTGTAGAGCTGGTGTGGTGCTGGTGTAGTGTGGTTGGTGTGGCGCAACAGATGCCATCAGTACCTGCCAGTGAGCTACCGCACCATGTGGGAGACTGGGGTTCGATTCCCGGTCTGGGTGACTATGGTGCATTATGCCAATAAGAGTCATTGGGCAAGACTCCTAACACTACATTGGCCCACCTCTGTGATACGAGTACCCTTGTAAGTCGCTCTGGATAAGAGCGTCAGCTAAATGCTGTAATAAACCGTATACTGCTTGTACTACTGTTGATGTGCGGTGCCGCCATCTTGACTTTATAAACACAGGGTTGGTGAGGCTCTGTCGACTTTCCCGGTGTTGTATTTAAAATGTCCTACTTAGAACTCTAAACCTACTTAGTTTAAAAAGCATGTAGCATTAGCAGCCACTGCTAAATGTATCAGACAATCGCTACGTTCAGTGAAAAACAGCAGGTAGTTCATAAAAATATGAATAACCTACTGTTATATATCTATATATAAGTATTTTACTACATTGGGCAGTACTTATTCTGTGCCATATCGTTAGCATTAAAATACAATTATTATTATTATTATTATTATTAGCTAAGTGAATAGTCCCAATAACTCAACTTTAGCTTTAGCTAAGGCCCTTAAAGCCCCCGTGATCATCTACAACCCACCCCAGATGCAGCACATAGAGCATAGGTTGAAAAACAACGAGACTTCCTTCAATTCCTTCAAAGCTAGAACATCTGTTTCTACAGGCGGATCAAAGTTCTCAGGAGCTCCTGTTCCATTTTTCTACTGTTTTCAAAATGCTGACACCACAAGGCGCCTGAGAGACTGAAATTTGGCAGAAAAAAAAGGCCATTCATTATTGAAAATGGACCTTAATATCTCATTAGCACCCTCATAAAGTCTGCGCCTGCCGAATCTGAGGAAACGCCACCCCTAAAATCTGATTACGCCGCCCAAGAGTTAGCGAAACGAAGGACAGATTTGAAAATGGAAAACTGGTGGAGCGTCTGCAGGCACTTGGCTAATGAACAAAGGACAGACATTAAGATACAGCGCTTAAAGGGACAGCTTGGGAAGAAATGCTAACATGGCTGACAACAGACAGACGCTGGCCACGCAAGAAAGCAGTCAGCATGACTAAGACTGCTAACTTCCGCTGCTAGCTTCCAGACACCAATCAGCCATAACATTAATACCACGGACTCTAATAGGCATGGACTTTACAAGACCTCGCCACGGGACACCTTCAGACATTAGCAGCAGACCCTTTAGGTCCTATGAGGAAGTTGTGAGGTGGGGCCTCCATGAGCAGGTCACTGGTTGACTGGCTGTCCTTCCTTACAGCTCTTTTGTTTCTGACCACTGCATAGCAGGACCTGCCTGATGTTCTGGAGATGTTCTGACCCAGTTGTCTAGAACATCACAGTTTGCTTGACAGGAACCAGTGGAAGCAGATATTATCAGTGCTATTCACTTCAACTGTCAGTGGTGGTACTAATGTTATGGCTGATCTGTGTACATTGTGAGCTACGTTAGCAATTCTACCCGACTAGCCCTGTAAGTGGCATGTGATACAGTAAGGCAACGGTAAGTGGACAGTGAACAGTGTGCTGGATGTTCCTCCCTCAGAGGATGAGTTACTAATGCAGGAACACATTTCAGTGCAAAGTAAGGACACTTGAATACAGAGCTGAGCGATGAGCAGTTTAACGGCTGGTAGAGAGAAAGACGCTCACGCTCTGCGGCCAGATTTACTACTGAATTTGAGCAAAACCACTTCAGCAGTCATTGTCTGCTACTGAGGATTCTACCGGCACTGTCCGGTACAGGCCAGTTCAGGATGGTCACAGCACTGCACAGGGAGTTATTAAAAATGGACCCTATGTATAATCCTATTTCAACATCGGACAATAATTAGGACTACCTACTTTGGACATACACTATATTGACAAAAGTATTGGGACGCTTCCACATAGGAGGTTTTTAGACACCCCATTCTAAACCCATAGGCTGTATTAGTATAGAGCTGGTCCCCTTTGCTCTAAGCTCTAACAGCAGCAGCAGGTCTGGAGGCTTCTCTGCACTCTGCTCTGAGCTCAGCACCCGGCCCTGACCCCGCTCTGTAACTTTACGTGGTCTGACAGACACTCTGTGGATACTGAGCTGCTCTCTGTGAGCTGTTCCTCCTAAACTCTTCCACTGTTCAATAATAACACCACTCACAGCTGATGGAGGAAGATCTAGGAGGGAGGAAATTTCACCAGCTGACTTGTTGTTGTTGGTGCAGCGGTGTCTCCTATTACATACAGAACCACGCTGGAGTTCAGTGAGCTCTGTAGAACCTCCCGTTCTTTCACTGATGTGTGGAAAAAAGGCAGACTGCAAGACTAGGGGCTGGATTTTACACACCTGTGGCTGAATGGGACTGAATCAGACACCTGGATTCAGTGATTAGGAGATGTGTCCCAGTACTTTTGTCCATAGAGTGTATATATTGCTATTATTGAATGTACAACAGATGTGCTGTTGGTTGGTGGATACCAAATGGTGTGTGAAAGGCTCCTCCCCAACTCCCCAACGTATCTCATCCAAAAGTACTGGATGGAGCTCCACCACCATCATTCCAGAGAACACAGCTCTTCCACTGCTCCACAGCTCAATGCTGGGGGGCTTTATATACACCCCTCTAGCTAACCCACGCCTGGCATTATTAGGCAGCATGGTGCCAATAGGTTCATGATGTTGATCTGCTCCACAGAGGGTCCTATTCTATTGGCAGTATTTCAGCAATAGGTGCAACTTAAAATAGCTAAATGCATTCATTAATAGGGGTGTCCACAAACATTTGGACATTGGGCTGTATTGAATCATTCTGTAGGGGTGCTGGACTGGATCTTTTGGAAGTGCAGTGCAGTGCTGTTACCCTCCTGTACCAGCTTTAGCGGATCTAGAACTTGGCTGATTAGGCCCTTGGGGTGTATTCAAGTGCAGTGATGAGGTCACCTTCTCCTTATCTTTACATGTTGATGTGATATGTTCAGGTTGACTGTTTTATGCATGACTGACATCCTCTGAACATACTGACGCTGGGGAGGGAGAGAACTGGTTATGACCATTAAAGAAAGAAAGAAAGCAAGAAGGAAAAGAAATCCGAAGAGTTGACGATCCATAACCAGAGATGGGACCTGGTTATTGCAATACAGAACACAATGCACGGACAGATACACTCACACACACACACACACACACACACCCCTACATACAAGGGCTGCAACTGAAGATCTGTAGATTTTTTAAAGTTGACCTCATCACTCATAATATTACAGAAACATTAGTAATGTATTACAGTCTGTCAGAATGAGCGTGTGGATCATATGAACATTATAGAGCATTATAGAGCGCCCCCTACTCTTCTTGTAGTGTATTACAGTCTGTCAGAATGAGCGTGTGGATCATATGATCATTATAGAGCATTATAGAGCACCCCCTACGCTTCCTGTAGTGTATTACAGTCTGTCAGAATGAGCGTGTGGATCATATGATTATTATAGAGCATTATAGAGCACCCCCTACTCTTCCTGTAGTGTATTACAGTCTGTCAGAATGAGCATGTGGATCAAATAAACATTATAGAGCATTATAGAGCACCCCCTACGCTTCCTGTAGTGTATTACAGTCTGTCAGAATGAGCGTGTGGATCAAATAAACATTATAGAGCATTATAGAGCACCCCCTATGCTTCCTGTAGTGTATTACAGTCTGTCAGAATGAGCGTGTGGATCAAATAAACATTATAAAGCATTATAGAGCGCCCCCTACGCTTCCTGTAGTGTATTACAGTCTGTCAGAATGAGCGTGTGGATCAAATAAACATTATAGAGCATTATAGAGCACCCCCTATGCTTCCTGTAGTGTATTACAGTCTGTCAGAATGAGCGTGTGGATCATATGAACATTATAGAGCATTATAGAGCACCCCCTACGCTTCCTGTAGTGTATTACAGTCTGTCAGAATGAGCGTGTGGATCATATGAACATTATAGAGCATTATAGAGCACCCCCTACTCTTCCTGTAGTGTATTACAGTCTGTCAGAATGAGCGTGTGGATCATATGAACATTATAGAGCATTATAGAGCACCCCCTACTCTTCCTGTAGTGTATTACAGTCTGTCAGAATGAGCGTGTGGATCATATGATCATTATAGAGCATTATAGAGCACCCCCTACGCTTCCTGTAGTGTATTACAGTCTGTCAGAATGAGCGTGTGGATCATATGATTATTATAGAGCATTATAGAGCACCCCCTACTCTTCCTGTAGTGTATTACAGTCTGTCAGAATGAGCGTGTGGATCAAATAAACATTATAGAGCATTATAGAGCACCCCCTATGCTTCCTGTAGTGTATTACAGTCTGTCAGAATGAGCGTGTGGATCAAATAAACATTATAAAGCATTATAGAGCGCCCCCTACGCTTCCTGTAGTGTATTACAGTCTGTCAGAATGAGCGTGTGGATCAAATAAACATTATAGAGCATTATAGAGCACCCCCTATGCTTCCTGTAGTGTATTACAGTCTGTCAGAATGAGCGTGTGGATCATATGAACATTATAGAGCATTATAGAGCACCCCCTACGCTTCCTGTAGTGTATTACAGTCTGTCAGAATGAGCGTGTGGATCATATGAACATTATAGAGCATTATAGAGCACCCCCTACTCTTCCTGTAGTGTATTACAGTCTGTCAGAATGAGCGTGTGGATCATATGAACATTATAGAGCATTATAGAGCACCCCCTACTCTTCCTGTAGTGTATTACAGTCTGTCAGAATGAGCGTGTGGATCATATGAACATTATAGAGCATTATAGAGCGCCCCCTACGCTTCCTGTAGTGTATTAGAGTCTGTCAGAATGAGCGTGTGGATCATATGATTATTATAGAGCATTATAGAGCGCCCCCTACGCTTCCTGTAGTGTATTACAGTCTGTCAGAATGAGCGTGTGGATCAAATAAACATTATAGAGCATTATAGAGCACCCCCTACGCTTCCTGTAGTGTATTACAGTCTGTCAGAATGAGCGTGTGGATCATATGAACATTATAGAGCATTATAGAGCGCCCCCTACGCTTCCTGTAGTGTATTAGAGTCTGTCAGAATGAGCGTGTGGATCATATGATTATTATAGAGCATTATAGAGCGCCCCCTACGCTTCCTGTAGTGTATTAGTGTAGGGTTAATATATTTTAGAGTGAAAATAAGTCTGATTAATTGATCGAGTCATTGATTAATTGACTGAAATAAAACGCTGAGTCTCTTTTCTTGTACCAAAATGAAAGTAACTGATGACTTGATCAGCTTTGCTGACTAATGGTTGCAGCCCTAACATGCACACACACCTGCACACACACACACACACCCCAGGAGAAAGGCCTCAACATAGCAGTTCAAGAACAGGCTGTTTTGAAGGCACACACAGAGCTCTCTCTCTCTCTCTCTCTCTCTCTCTCTCTCTCTCTCTCTCTCTTTTCCAGGCAGAGATGCACCCTCTACAGAACTGCAGAAGGGAAGAGTCACACCAACAGTCAAGTGAAAGAGAAGGCGGTGGGGATTGGGTTTGGGTGGGCGGCTGATGGAGAGATAGATAACACGTCTAACCCTTGGAAAATAGACACACGACGACAGAGCGCACAGAGACACATACACACACATACATACATACACACACACACACACACACACACACACAAACATACACATACATGAACATGGCGTCAACATGTGGAAAAATGCAGCAAGTCTCAGCAACACAAACCAAACTTACCCGCTGATACAGAATCAGATGAGGAAAGAAGAGGTAAAATGAGAGAGAGAGAGGAAGAGAGAGAGAGAGAGATAAAAAGAAAGAATGATGGGAGACAAAAATTAAATGTTTGTTATTGAGCATACTGTATGTACAGTCTTTTCTTTCCTTAATCTTATTCACTTTAATCCACTTTAAAGCGTGCACTAGCATCTCAAACCCCTGCTTTATGAAAGGCACTTGGGTGCAGATCTCTGGGTCTTGGCCTTTTCCAGTTTTTAAGGGTTGACTTATTCATAACCTCTGGCTTCATGGCAGTAGTTCTGATCATACAGCATGCAGAAACAATGAATATGCAATGGCACAGTGGAGACAAGTCTTCCGCCAGCATACGCCACGATACGACGGAACAGAAAAGCAAAGAAAGCAAGTCATTTCACACGGATTGGACACACAAACACACACTGGACACGGTGTGCTTCATCAGGCAGTTCAGTAAACATGCTCTGAAGGCATCAACATCATCATCATCATCATCATCAACACAGCAACCCATGAGAAGCAACAAGCACTCAGGCCTTCTGCTGTGGAGAGAAAAACACACCTCCAGTGTTACTGCAACAGCAATCGCACACATTCACAAACTCCACACCCTTCACTGCTCCCACTGTTTTATGCTACAACACACACACACACACACATACACACATACGCACACTTTGCTGTGTGCTGTTATGCTGCACGATGGCACGGGTGTTCCATCTGGAACCGGCACAGATGCAATCAACTGTTGCAGATGTACCTTCTACTCAACAAGTGAGATGTAGAAGTAAAATACACACACAGTGACTGTTGTGTTATATGTCTTATATACACACACACACACACACACACACACAATTCTGTAACATGGTGATTAGTAGCTGGCACAAGGCATTACATACAACTACAGTCGTGTGCAAATGTCTGGGCACCCTGAGTGTAAATGCATGAACACGTGTACACTGAGGTACATTACAGTAATTGGGCATTACTGGAGGATGTGACGTATTAGCACTTACAACTATACGCTGATCCTGGAGTTTCACCAGGGGTGCCCAAACTTTTGCACAACTACTGGGACCACTACTGCAGATCTACATGCTCTTCCCTGAATTATCCATCTACTTTCACTTTGAAAACGTCCAAAAACAAAAGCTGTATTAGTGCTGTCTGGTCTGACACTGTGGAGGAACCTCTTGTGGTGCTTTGAGGAACCTAAAAAAGGTTCCTTGAAGGTTCCTCAAGGCATCTTAAGAGGTTCCTCCACAGTTCCTCAAGCACTAAAAGCAGTGCTAAAGTTCCTAAAGCACTGCTTTACTGTAGTTGCTGTATGCTTGTCTGAGCAGGATTTTGGTAATATGCAAATGGACCCCCAGGGCTTATGGAGGTGTAACTGTCGGCCATTCTGTGCAGTGTTCTGAGCGTGACACTCACTTCTTCTTCAGCCTGCGGTCCTTCTCTGCCTGCGTGCCCAGTTTACCCACAGCAATGTCCTGACCCAGCAGCTCCGGATCAGACACGTTTCCTAAAGAATGAGAGGATTCGACAGTCAGAACACGATCAAACACAACATGAGGAAAGAGGAAAAGAAGCAGAAATAAACTGATAAATAAAAGAATATTTAACTGAATTAAATGTCATAATATATATATTTATATTTCATCGCTGTCACGCAAGAACCTCCACTTTTGTCATTTTTCACTTTTCTCTATAATGAGGAATCATGGACCATAATCAGGAATAATGGACCAATAGAAATGCTCCAAAATGATATATATATATATATATATATATATATATATATATATATATATATATATATATATATAGACACAGAGAGAGAGAGAGAGAGAGGTGCAGTATTGTACCTTGGCCTGGTCCCATTAGCTCTTTCCCCAGCTGTCCCAGTCTGCCTTTCTCCTTCTTCCCGAACAGCCGGCCGATGGAGGACTTTATTCCTTTTTTCTTCGGCTGTTTGTGCAGCGAGTCCTGGCTGCTCGCTACACTGCTTAGTGCACTGGCTTCAGTCTCTAATGCAGCAGCCAGACTGTAAAACACACTCACAAACACACACACACACAATACAGACAACATTCAGGCTTCAGGATGGCTGCTACTGTTTGAAGCTACGTGACATTTCATCCATTCCTGTAGGTAACAGTGTGTCATACAATGCCACTGTTAGCACTGTGCTAACTGCATGCTGTCTAACACATCACACACTCGCCTCAAAGCGCGTGGAGGTGTTCAGTAATCTTATCTAATAGACTTATAGATTGTATGGCATCTGAAGGTAGAGCAGCATGTGGGCTGAGGCGGTGGAGTAATACTGCAGGATTTTACACTAGTATGACTCTATGGGTTACGCAGCGTAACACAACAGCTCTGGAGAGAGGGTCTCGTCCTGCAGCTCCACCACCAAAGCTCCATAGTAGCGGTAGCACCCGCATTCCGGCCCGGAGTGGGAATGATGGAGATGCCTAGAGCATGAGAGTGATGCTGAAGCTGCTGATTTAAGGTACAGCTGATGCTGAAGGCTGCTGTAGGTGTAACCCAGGTGGAGGTGTAATAGTGCAGGTGTGTAACTCACCGTGCGTCATTGTGTGAGGATGCTGGGAGTGTGTGTGTCATGCGGACTTGGCGTGGCGTGGGAGGAGGAGAGGTTTCACACTTGATGGTGGCTTTGTCCTCCCGGCCATCCTCATCTACTGCTGCAATCTAAAAAACATACACACACACACACACACATACATATATATATATATATAGACCAGTCACTTGCAGGCCACTCAATATGAACTCTGTGCTGTAGAGCTGCTGTACCTTTCTCCTGTGCTTCCTCAGGTCACTGGGCTGAAACACAGACAACAGAGAGGGTTATTAACTACACTGAGATTCCAACACCACCCACATCCATAATCAGAGTGAACTCATGAAATTTGACATATATTTTCTTAGGTTTTAGGCCCCTAATCCCACTACTGTAAACCCCGTCTCTCAGCAGTGAGATGGTGTTTACTGCAGAAGCTCCATTAGATCTCATCAGATCAGATAAAGCAGGTGAAGATAAATCCAGTAAAAAGGAGAAACAAGAGCTTCTCATTCTGAAGAAAGAAAGTAGTGAGATCTTGTCGGTGAGCTAGTCTGAAGAACAGAGCTCGGTTCCTCCAGGTTTCTCCTGGACGCCCCCAGTCCAGCCAGCACAGCGTGGAGGATGTGTTCAACTCCATCAGCAGCAGCAGCAGCAGCTCACCTGATTTACCATCATTAAGCCCTGATTTACCACCAAACCAGGTGTTGATCTGAGGAGAACTCTAAATAACACTAGACTCCATGAGAGAGGAGAACTTTGGAGATGTTCTAATGATGATCACAGTGATGGAGAACCTCCATCACTATTAGTGTTTATTCTAATATCAGTGTTTTACTGAGGAGATAAACACCCACTGCTCAGATCAGCAGATTTAACTTCTGATATAGAAGAGTGTGGGAAATGTAAGCACAGTACTGTATATACACAAAGGCTTAGGCACCCCTGATCAGAGTCCATGTATGAATGTCCATGTCTGCAGATTCTAATACACAGTTACTGTTTACTTACTGAAATTTAACATATTGGGAAATAATAAAACATAATATATATATATTAATTTGACCTAATTTCTGAACCTGTATCCATACTTTTGGGTTAAAGTGTGTGCCTTGTATCAGAGACTGGCCAATATCAGCACTAAGCTGGTCAGTACTGATGACCCATGGTTTGACCTGTGTCAGTATATCGCTGCTGTCCAATGAAAACGTCTGGACCGTTTTTCTCCATGGTTTGAACTCTGGAGCTGCTTCTGTACACCGTGTAAAGAATTCTGGATGAATGGACCAATAGAAATGCTCTAAATTAAAATATTTTACATTAATTTCCGTTGAAAGTTAAGAAGGTTAAAGGTTTTTTCCTCCTCCTGGAAATTTGCCATTTTGGAAATTTTGGAAATACATGTTTTTCATTTGGAATCGATGATATACTGCGCCCCATTTTTTTTCTATTTTTGTTTTAGATGATTTAATAATTTATGTATTTATTTTTAATTAATTATGTTTTTATTTTGACGTTGAGACGAGGTCAGCAGTGGCTTGTACCTCGCAACTCTCCTATGGAGGCCAGTGAGGGGCTGCAGTTCTTTCAATGTTACCCCTGCCTGGGTGGTCCCCGCGCTACAGCACCATCACAGTGTCCCTGTTTCTCCATTTGAGAGTAATGTCTCTCACTGTGGTTCACTGCAGACCTAGAGCCTTACCCACGGCTCTCGAACCCTTTCCAGACTGTATTTTCCACTTCTGTATTTGAATCTCTTCAGAACGTGGCGTTATGAGCTTCCTTTAAGACCCTAGCCTGCTTCACGCTGCCGGACCGCTGCAGTGTGTGTTTATTTGTTGGATTATCTATAACATTTAAATATGAAGAAAGAAAAAATTGATATACTGATCATTTATCGCCATGAATAATTGATAATTAGCAAATATTCTGATTTCCCATCTATTGAAGAGCCTCCTGTTTATTGATATGACAGTAATATCTGAACTACACTGGAGGGCAATGTGTCCAAACCTCACTTTTTTAACATCAGAATACTACAGAAATAAGCATCTCGCTCTTGCTATGGATCTAAATCGTAATATTTATTAAAATAAATAATAAAGCTGTGAATTTCTGCCATTTATTGTGGGTTAAGACGTGTGACCTGAAGCATGACCAGCAACTGACCATCAGGGCCAAGATTCCTGAAAGCATTGTGCCAAGATCAGGGCTAAGCGTCTCTTAACTGGGAGAGAGAGCGTTCAGTGTGATGCTCGCTCGATCGTTTATGAATTACCTGTGTGTCAAGATGCTTCACTGGACAAAACTACTGGACCATAAAATGAAAGATGGAAAAATAAGTATAAAATGATTATTATTGATTATTGATTATTGGATTTTTTAGCCCCATAAAAGCAGAATCAGTATCAGCCACAGCGTGTTCATATCAGCCAGGCTCTGCTGTGTGTGTGTGTGTGTAAGCTTTAGTGTGTGTGTGTGTCTGTGTACCAGGGTCATGACCCCCATGCGCTCCATGTCGCGTGCGGGGCTGCGGGGAGTGAGTTTGGGGGTTGAATGGCCGCTGGGTGGTGATGACGAGGCCAGTGATGAAGCTGTAGCGGAGGCGGTGATGGAGGCTGCAGGGTGATGAGCTCGAGCCAGGTTTAATCCCTCCAGACTCACACTGGCTACACGGTTCTCTATCTCCTCCGCCCGCAGCTCCGTCGACTCCTTCTCCTCCTGGATCAGCCTGGACACACACACACACACACACACACACACACACACACACAACACCCCACTTCAGCAGCTCTGCCAGGGGAATATGTAGATAACACAAGCTTGTATCTCACAGGTTAGCGCTGAAGCTAATGTAGCTAATAAGTAACTCTAGCTTGAGCTCCAGTAATTACCACTGGAGCTAATTAAGCTAATACGCAAAAGAAACTTGCATCCCACCGATTAGCACTAGAGCTAATGTGGCTAATTAGTAATACAAGCTTGTATCTCACAGGTTAGCGCTGGAGCTAACATAGCTAATATGTAAAAGAAGCCAGCTGCGCAACGATTAGCCCTGGAGCTAACGGAACTAATTAGTACTGCAAGCTTGTATCACACTAATTAGCACTGGAGCTAATATAGCTTATAAGTAATATAAGCGTGTACTGCAGTAATTAGCGCTGAAGCTAATGTAGCTAATAAGTAATATAAGCGTGTACTGCAGTAATTAGCACTGGAGCTAATATAGCTTATAAGTAATATAAGCGTGTACTGCAGTAATTAGCGCTGAAGCTAATGTAGCTAATAAGTAATATAAGCTTGTACTGCAGTAATTAGCACTGAAGCTAATGTAGCTAATAAGTAATATAAGCTTGTACTGCAGTAATTAGCGCTGGAGCTAATGTCGCTAATAAGTAATATAAGCGTGTACTGCAGTAATTAGCGCTGAAGCTAATGTCGCTAATAAGTAATATAAGCTTGTATCACACTAATTAGCACTGGAGCTAATGTAGCTAATAAGTAATATAAGCGTGTACTGCAGTAATTAGCGCTGAAGCTAATGTAGCTAATAAGTAATATAAGCGTGTACTGCAGTAATTAGCGCTGAAGCTAATGTAGCTAATAAGTAATATAAGCGTGTACTGCAGTAATTAGCACTGAAGCTAATGTAGCTAATAAGTAATACAAGCGTGTACTGCAGTAATTAGCGCTGGAGCTAATGTAGCTAATAAGTAATATAAGCGTGTACTGCAGTAATTAGCGCTGAAGCTAATGTAGCTAATAAGTAATATAAGCGTGTACTGCAGTATTTAGCGCTGAAGCTAATGTCGCTAATAAGTAATATAAGCGTGTACTGCAGTAATTAGCACTGAAGCTAATGTCGCTAATAAGTAATATAAGCGTGTACTGCAGTAATTAGCGCTGAAGCTAATGTCGCTAATAAGTAATATAAGCTTGTATCACACTAATTAGCACTGGAGCTAATGTAGCTAATAAGTAATATAAGCTTGTACTGCAGTAATTAGCGCTGGAGCTAATGTCGCTAATAAGTAATATAAGCGTGTACTGCAGTAATTAGCGCTGAAGCTAATGTCGCTAATAAGTAATATAAGCTTGTATCACACTAATTAGCGCTGGAGCTAATGTAGCTAATAAGTAATATAAGCTTGTACTGCAGTAATTAGCGCTGGAGCTAATGTCGCTAATAAGTAATATAAGCGTGTACTGCAGTAATTAGCGCTGAAGCTAATGTCGCTAATAAGTAATATAAGCTTGTATCACACTAATTAGCACTGGAGCTAATGTAGCTAATAAGTAATATAAGCGTGTACTGCAGTAATTAGCGCTGAAGCTAATGTAGCTAATAAGTAATATAAGCGTGTACTGCAGTAATTAGCGCTGAAGCTAATGTAGCTAATAAGTAATATAAGCGTGTACTGCAGTAATTAGCGCTGAAGCTAATGTAGCTAATAAGTAATATAAGCGTGTACTGCAGTAATTAGCGCTGAAGCTAATGTAGCTAATAAGTAATATAAGCGTGTACTGCAGTAATTAGCACTGAAGCTAATGTAGCTAATAAGTAATATAAGCGTGTACTGCAGTAATTAGCGCTGGAGCTAATGTAGCTAATAAGTAATATAAGCGTGTACTGCAGTAATTAGCGCTGAAGCTAATGTAGCTAATAAGTAATATAAGCGTGTACTGCAGTATTTAGCGCTGAAGCTAATGTCGCTAATAAGTAATATAAGCTTGTATCACACTAATTAGCACTGGAGCTAATGTAGCTAATAAGTAATATAAGCGTGTACTGCAGTAATTAGCACTGAAGCTAATGTCGCTAATAAGTAATATAAGCGTGTACTGCAGTAATTAGCACTGAAGCTAATGTCGCTAATAAGTAATATAAGCGTGTACTGCAGTAATTAGCGCTGAAGCTAATGTAGCTAATAAGTAATATAAGCGTGTACTGCAGTAATTAGCACTGAAGCTAATGTCGCTAATAAGTAATATAAGCGTGTACTGCAGTAATTAGCACTGAAGCTAATGTAGCTAATAAGTAATATAAGCGTGTACTGCAGTAATTAGGGCTGAAGCTAATGTCGCTAATAAGTAATATAAGCGTGTACTGCAGTAATTAGCGCTGAAGCTAATGTAGCTAATAAGTAATATAAGCGTGTACTGCAGTAATTAGCACTGAAGCTAATGTCGCTAATAAGTAATATAAGCTTGTACTGCAGTAATTAGCGCTGAAGCTAATGTAGCTAATAAGTAATATAAGCGTGTACTGCAGTAATTAGGGCTGAAGCTAATGTCGCTAATAAGTAATATAAGCGTGTACTGCAGTAATTAGCGCTGAAGCTAATGTAGCTAATAAGTAATATAAGCTTGTACTGCAGTAATTAGCACTGGAGCTAATGTCGCTAATAAGTAATATAAGCGTGTACTGCAGTAATTAGCGCTGAAGCTAATGTAGCTAATAAGTAATATAAGCGTGTACTGCAGTAATTAGCGCTGGAGCTAATGTAGCTAATAAGTAATATAAGCTTGTACTGCAGTAATTAGCACTGGAGCTAATGTCGCTAATAAGTAATATAAGCGTGTACTGCAGTAATTAGCGCTGAAGCTAATGTAGCTAATAAGTAATATAAGCGTGTACTGCAGTAATTAGCGCTGAAGCTAATGTAGCTAATAAGTAATATAAGCGTGTACTGCAGTAATTAGCACTGGAGCTAATGTCGCTAATAAGTAATATAAGCGTGTACTGCAGTAATTAGCGCTGAAGCTAATGTAGCTAATAAGTAATATAAGCGTGTACTGCAGTAATTAGCACTGAAGCTAATGTAGCTAATAAGTAATATAAGCGTGTACTGCAGTAATTAGCACTGGAGCTAATGTAGCTAATAAGTAATATAAGCGTGTACTGCAGTAATTAGCACTGGAGCTAATGTAGCTAATAAGTAATATAAGCGTGTACTGCAGTAATTAGCGCTGAAGCTAATGTAGCTAATAAGTAATATAAGCGTGTACTGCAGTAATTAGCGCTGAAGCTAATGTAGCTAATAAGTAATATAAGCGTGTACTGCAGTAATTAGCGCTGAAGCTAATGTAGCTAATAAGTAATATAAGCTTGTACTGCAGTAATTAGCGCTGAAGCTAATGTAGCTAATAAGTAATATAAGCGTGTACTGCAGTAATTAGCACTGAAGCTAATGTAGCTAATAAGTAATATAAGCGTGTACTGCAGTAATTAGCACTGAAGCTAACGTAGCTAGCTTATAAGTAAAAGAAGCTTGTTCTCACAAATTAGCTTTGGTGCTAACATAGCTAATAAGTAATAGAATCTTGTATCCCACTGATTAGCAGTGGAGCTATAAGGCTAATATGGCTAACAAGTGATGGAAGCTTAAACCCCACCAACTAGCGTGATGCTAAAAATCAAGCTGCTACAGTTTACAGACATACAGTTAGCACCATGCTAGCTAACTGACGTACATACGGTGGGAGTGTATTATTTAGTGTAATTAACGTCAAATTAACGTAGAGAAATAAGAATGAAAAATATAACAAATTAAATTTAGCAAAAATGATGAGGCAACAGAAAATCAGCTGGAAATGAAAGAAAGAATAAAACTTAAGACAACATGATCAGACGGATACGGAAAACGCCACCAGAAATATAATAATAATAATATATAATATATAATAATATAATAATAAAATAATAATAATATAGTAATAATCAGAATAATTCAAAAACACTAATGAAAGAAGCCTCCTCAGCGTTCCTCTGCATTTCAGCAGGAGGCTGGAGGTTAAATCCTGCAGCTGTGTTTATTAAACTCAGACGGAGCCTCAGGCTCCTACAGAATAACGCAATCTCTGAGGTATGAAGGGTGCGTTAACGTCCACTGATGAAGATGAATGTAAAAAATCTGACAAGTGATTTTAATAAGAAATGCGAAGGCATCTATTTTTCATTAAACACTACATACACACATGTCATAAGTTTAAGGACACCATCATTATTATCATTATATTGCCCTTGAGGGATGAAGTGAGATCTTTTTAAACCCCGTCCCAGACTCCTCTGCATCTACACCCTTCTTTCTGAAGACCTCAGAGAGTTCTCTGGATCTGGTCATGGTGATCTTCTTTACCCCTTCTTCACCGGACTAAACGTCTGAGGTTTAACTGAGGTTGAACTGAGCAAGACGACCATGAGAACTAACCGAATTTCCTTGTTGATGGCGTCCAGCTGCTCCTGCAGCATCATGGCGAGCGTCTGAGCGTCAGAGTGACCGCCGGGGGACAGCAGGTCCATCGAGCTGAACAGGGTCTCCCTGTCATCATCGTCAATGTCCGACATTTCGGTATCACTCTCGAATGGATGACCGCCCAGAACGCCGAGCTGCTGCGACCTCCATTCGTGCTCGCCCAGAGACTTTGCCTACAGGGAGAGAGGGTTTGTTTAATTCCTACACAGTGTCAGAGTGAGCGTGTGGATCATATGAACATTATAGAGCATTATAGAGCGCCCCCTACGCTTCCTGTAGTGTATTACAGTCTGTCAGAATGAGCGTGTGGATCATATGAACATTATAGAGCATTATAGAGCGCCCCCTACACTTCCTGTAGTGTATTACAGTCTGTCAGAATGAGCGTGTGGATCATATGAACATTATAAAGCATTATAGAGCGCCCCCTATGCTTCCTGTAGTGTATTACAGTCTGTCAGAGTGAGCGTGTGGATCATATGAACATTATAGAGCATTATAGAGCGCCCCCTACGCTTCCTGTAGTGTATTACAGTCTGTCAGAGTGAGCGTGTGGATCATATGATTATTATAGAGCATTATAGAGCGCCCCCTACTCTTCCTGTAGTGTATTACAGTCTGTCAGAATGAGCGTGTGGATCATATGATTATAGAGCATTATAGAGCATTATAGAGCGCCCCCTACTCTTCCTGTAGTGTATTACAGTCTGTCAGAATGAGCGTGTGGATCATATGAAGATTATAGAGCATTATAGAGCGCCCCCTACGCTTCCTGTAGTGTATTACAGTCTGTCAGAATGAGCGTGTGGATCATATGAACATTATAGAGTATTGTAGAGCGCCCCCTACTCTTCCTGTAGTGTATTACAGTCTGTCAGAGTGAGCGTGTGGATCATATGAACATTATAGAGCATTATAGAGCGCCCCCTACGCTTCCTGTAGTGCATTACAGTCTGTCAGAATGAGCGTGTGGATCATATGAACATTATAGAGCATTATAGAGCGCCCCCTACGCTTCCTGTAGTGTATTACAGTCTGTCAGAATGAGCGTGTGGATCACATGAACATTATAGAGCATTATAGAGCGCCCCCTACGCTTCCTGTAGTGTATTACAGTCTGTCAGAGTGAGCGTGTGGATCATATGAACATTATAGAGCATTATAGAGCGCCCCCTACGCTTCCTGTAGTGTATTACAGTCTGTCAGAATGAGCGTGTGGATCACATGAACATTATAGAGCATTATAGAGCGCCCCCTACGCTTCCTGTAGTGTATTACAGTCTGTCAGAGTGAGCGTGTGGATCATATGAACATTATAGAGCATTATAGAGCGCCCCCTACTCTTCCTGTAGTGTATTACAGTCTGTCAGAATGAGCGTGTGGATCATATGAACATTATAGAGCATTATAGAGCGCCCCCTACTCTTCCTGTAGTGTATTACAGTCTGTCAGAGTGAGCGTGTGGATCATATGAACATTATAGAGCATTATAGAGCGCCCCCTACTCTTCCTGTAGTGTATTACAGTCTGTCAGAATGAGCGTGTGGATCATATGAACATTATAGAGCATTATAGAGCGCCCCCTACTCTTCCTGTAGTGTATTACAGTCTGTCAGAATGAGTGTGTGGATCATATGAACATTATAGAGCATTATAGAGCGCCCCCTACTCTTCCTGTAGTGTATTACAGTCTGTCAGAATGAGTGTGTGGATCATATGAACATTATAGAGCATTATAGAGCGCCCCCTACTCTTCCTGTAGTGTATTACAGTCTGTCAGAATGAGCGTGTGGATCATATGAACATTATAGAGCATTATAGAGCGCCCCCTACTCTTCCTGTAGTGTATTACAGTCTGTCAGAATGAGTGTGTGGATCATATGAACATTATAGAGCATTATAGAGCGCCCCCTACTCTTCCTGTAGTGTATTACAGTCTGTCAGAATGAGTGTGTGGATCATATGAACATTATAGAGCATTATAGAGCGCCCCCTACTCTTCCTGTAGTGTATTACAGTCTGTCAGAATGAGCGTGTGGATCATATGAACATTATAGAGCATTATAGAGCGCCCCCTACTCACCTTCTGCTCATCTCTGCGTAGCCCTACGCGGCCTCTCCGTGGTCGACGGATGACCTTGGCTGAGCGGTAGTGGTCAGACTGTGTCTCTGCCAGGGAGCCCAGAGAGTAACGCAGCTCTGTGGATGCATCCAGATGAGATCTGCAAACCCAAACACACACACACACACACACACACACACACACACACATATACACACACACACACACACACACATATACACACACACACACACACACATATACACACCGAAACATATGAACAGGAATGTTTCTGGTTGTATCTTGATCTTTCTCTCTCTGTCTCTCTCTCTCTCTCTCTCTCTCTCTCTCTCTCTGTCTTTCTCTTTCTCTCTCTCTCTCTCTGTCTCTCTCTCTCTGTCTTTCTCTCTTACCGTGACAGTGTCGGCTCCGTCAGTGACCCCGTCCTCAGCCGGAACTGGTCGAGCTCTGACCTCAGCTTCTCAATCTCCTCCGCCAGCTGACTCTACAGAGAGCCAATACCAACACACTGAGTATCCCTAAATAATCGAACCATGTACTGCCTGAGGAGGAGCTACAGTCTCTCATTAGGGTGAATATTAATAACTCTAAATGTAGGTATTGTGATATACACTGAGGAGGAGGAGCTACAGTCTCTCATTAGGGTGAATATTAATAACGCTCTAAATGTAGGTATTGTGATATACACTGAGGAGGAGGAGCTACAGTCTCTCATTAGTGTGAATATTAATAACGCTCTAAATGTAGGTATTGTGATATACACTGAGGAGGAGGAGCTACAGTCTCTCATTAGGGTGAATATTAATAACTCTCTAAATGTAGGTATTGTGATATACACTGAGGAGGAGGAGCTACAGTCTCTCATTAGTGTGAATATTAATAACGCTCTAAATGTAGGTATTGTGATATACACTGAGGAGGAGGAGGAGCTACAGTCTCTCATTAGGGTGAATATTAATAACGCTCTAAATGTAGGTATTGTGATATACACTGAGGAGGCGGAGCTACAGTCTCTCATTAGGGTGAATATTAATAACGCTCTAAATGTAGGTATTGTGATATACACTGAGGAGGCGGAGCTACAGTCTCTCATTAGGGTGAATATTAATAACGCTCTAAATGTAGGTATTGTGATATACACTGAGGAGGAGGAGCTACAGTCTCTCATTAGGGTGAATATTAATAACGCTCTGAATGTAGGTATTGTGATATACACTGAGGAGGAGGAGCTACAGTCTCTCATTAGGGTGAATATTAATAACGCTCTAAATGTAGGTATTGTGATATACACTGAGGAGGCGGAGCTACAGTCTCTCATTAGGGTGAATATTAATAACGCTCTAAATGTAGGTATTGTGATATACACTGAGGAGGCGGAGCTACAGTCTCTCATTAGGGTGAATATTAATAACGCTCTAAATGTAGGTATTGTGATATACACTGAGGAGGAGGAGCTACAGTCTCTCATTAGGGTGAATATTAATAACGCTCTGAATGTAGGTATTGTGATATACACTGAGGAGGAGGAGCTACAGTCTCTCATTAGGGTGAATATTAATAACGCTCTAAATGTAGGTATTGTGATATACACTGAGGAGGCGGAGCTACAGTCTATTATAAGACATAGCTCTGTTACCTTTTCATGAATGGAGTCTTCCAGCTGTTTCCTGTAACTGTCCGAGTCCTGTATTAAAACATTCTGCAAACAGAAAGAGTAAACCGGTGAATTGAAGAAAAGGTTCTTGTGAAGCTGAATTATTAAATCAGCGGGTTCCTCATTATTACAGTCATTAATTATAGATAAAGAGGGTTTAACACTGTATGATGCAAGAACAAGAATTCTCCAGACGTGTCCTTCTCTCATGAATCTCATATAAAGGACACTCACTCAGAACTCTCTTTTTCCTGTTTCTGAACATTTTAGTAACAACTCATCATATATAATTTCATGTCACGTCAAATATAAACCACTGACCTTCAGAACCCTGATATTTTCTGCCACCTCAAAGCATATTTGGATTTCTATTAAAGTCATCATGCATCAGAGGGTGGGATCAGCTAATATTAATGTTATTATAAATATATGTATTCCTTTCACACTGACTTCAAGAATAAGAAAAGTGTCTTCGTTTGGAATTCGTCCAAGACGCCCTTTTAACACACTGTTTATAGACAGTAGAAAGTAACAGGCATACAGCAGCCTCTACTGTTAAGCTGGCACATGTTAAGTAGCCTTCATGGCTAAAACTAATTTCAGGAACAGGCGAAGAGCATAATCCTTCATACCTAAAATGTCAACTCTGCTGTGTTCCTGGTCTCCAAACACATTTGATTTCAGTAATTATGTTTACCACTGTATCACCCAGGTGAGCGTACCTTCTCCTCCAGCGCTGCCATCCTCTCCTTCAGATGGAGCTGGAGGCGCTCGTTAGACTCTGTAAGCAGACGGTCCACGGTGTCAGACAGACGCTTATTGTGTTCCTCATTCATCTTCTCTCTCTGACGAGCCTGGAAACAACAAACACACCTTTACACCTTTATACACTCTCTTATACACAACAACCTGCTGAACAGAGTGGTGGAATTGGGATTGTAAACATGACTGTGTACTATGATATATATATATATATATATATATTCATAGTAGATACTGAATAATTCATAGTGTATAGTAAACAATTCATAGAAAATACTGAAGCATTTATATTGGATACTAAATAATTCATAGTACATACTGAAACATCACAGAAAATGCTGAATAATTCATAGTAGATATCCAGCAGTTCGTAGTAGATAATGAATAATTCACATTAAACACTGAATAATAGTATTCAATACAATAATAATAGTAAACAATCAATAATCCATAGCAGATATTGAATAACTTATAGTGCATATTAAATAGAACATAGTAAACAATGAAATAATTATAGTAGATCCTGAAAAGCTCACTGTAAATGCTGAATATTTTATATTGGACACTAAATAATTCACAGTACACACAGAAACATCAGAGAAAATTAATAATTCATAGTGGATATTGAAAAATGTTTAAAAACTATTCAATCATTCATAGTGGATACTAAATAATAATTTATTTTGAATACTAAATAATTAACAGTACACACTGAAACATCAGAGAAACTTAATAATTCATAGTAGATATTGAATGATTTACACTAAACACTAAATAGTAGTATTTAATACAATAATAATAGTAAACAATCAATAATCCATAGCAGATACTGAATAACTCATAGCGGATATTAAAAAGCATGTAGTAAAAAACTATGAAAAATACATAGTGGATACTGAGTAATTCATTGCATAGATTCATAGATTTTAATAATTGTATAGAAACTATTGAATCATTTATAGTAGATTCTGAATAACTCATAGAGCATACGGAATAATCCACAGCAGATATTGAATAGTTTTCAGTAGATAATGATTCATTCAAATCACTGAAACACTGAATAATTCATAGTAAATAAGCAATAATTCAGTGTACATACTGAATAGCTCGTAGTGCATATTAAATAGAACATAGTAAACAATAACAAATTCATAGTAGATCCTGAAAAGCTCATTGTAAACACTGAATAATTCACAGTGGCTACTGAATACCTTATAGGAGATACCAAATGACTGATACAAGCAGCAGTGTAAGACGTCCTACGATAATGGTTCAGTCATTAGCAGGAAAACTACGTAGGCTGAGTTATGACTATGTTCTAAAGCCCAGAAGGATCCCAGTCTGACTCACCTGGTTTAAGAGCAAAACGATAACATTTATATTTACGGCCTTTAGCTGACACTCTTATCCAGAGCGACTTACAAGGTTACTCGCATTACAGAGCTGGGCCAATGTAGTGTTAGGAGTCTTGCCCAAGGACTCTTATTGGTGTAGTGCAGCACAGTCACCAAGCCGGGAGTTGAACCCCAGTCTCCCACATGGTGTGGCAGCTCAGTGGCAGGTAGTGGTGTTATCTGTTGCGCCACACCAACCACCGATAAGAAACGCCGTATGAACTAGTACACACCACATCGTCTGCTTTAGTTAAAGAATGAGTCTCTATTTAAGTGTGGGGTGGTCAGTGAGGACAGGGTGAGGACAGGGTTAGTGGCACTGTTAATACTGTGGTAGTGGGCTGGGTGTTGGTAGTACCCTCAAAAGTTCCTGATTCTTCTCCTCCAGCTGGCCTTCTAACTGCCGCATTCGCTCCTCAATACTGCCGTGTCTTTCCTCTGCCTGCAGGACACACACACACACACACACACACACACATACACACACACAAATACATACATAAACCAAGTTATACACACACATTACAAAACAACTCCTGTAAGCAGCCGTAAAGCAATAATTACCTCCACTTTTACTCAAACCTTTTACATTTCTATTAAATAAATGAATTGTATTTTTTATTTATTATTTTTATTGTTTATGTATTATATTCTTTATATAATATTAGAATAAGCAATTTAATTATCACACTGATCTTTTAGTGGTCTCAAAATCTCCCTTGAGCTTAAAGGGTTAAACTCATCACTCGTGTGGACATTACCTTGGTGAGTGCTGCTATCCTCTGTGCGAGTTCAGCCTCCACCTCCGGCAGTGTCTCTGCTTTCCTTATGGTCTGCTGCAGCTTCTGCTCAGCTAACTCCAACCTTTCCTGCAGCTGTCTGTTCTTCTCCTCCATCTGACACACACACACACACACACACATTACCTCCACGTGCACCGTAGGGTCTTATATACACTATATGGACAAAAGTATTGGGACACCTGCTCACTCACGTTTCTTCTTAAATCAAGGCTGTTAAAAAGAGCTGATCCTGCTTCTGTTGAAGTAACTGTCTCTACTGTCCTAGGAAGAAGGCTTTCTACTAGATTCTGGAGCTGGAACATTGCTGTGAGGATTTGATTGCATTCAGCAACAAGAGCGATAGCGAAGTCAGGATGTCGGATGATGATGTTCACCACCCCACCTCATCATCCCAAACTCATCCCATTCAAAAGTACTGGATGGAGCTCCACCACCATCATTCCAGAGAACACAGTTCTTCCACTGCTCCACAGCTCAATGTATATATATATATATATATATATATATATATGGGGAATGGGGGAACCTATTTTAATAGGCTTTTAATGTGAATGTTAATTAACTGTTTGCGAATGCAGACCACGCTAGCTGAGGCAAGGAGGAGAACTCGAGAAATTTGGCCTGGAGTTCTGGGAGGCTTCGAGCTGATGGGACCCAAAGCCAGACCCCCCTTGCCAGGTAGAGGTTGAGTATGACTGGATCATCAGGAGGAGCAGGGGCGGTGGTGGGGTGCAAGTTTTCGTCACAAGAACGAGAAGGGAGAGGAGCGGTTTTATAGAGTGTAGAAATGGAGGGGAGGAGCTTGGGCGACTTTCGGTTATTACATAACTCACACTGTCCAATCAGGACCTTATTCTCTGTGGTGTCTACCAGGGGTGTAACGGTACAGAAAAGCCATGGATTGGTTCGCACCGTGGTTTTGACCTCATGGTTTGATACGAGTGCAGCGGAAAAAACTCAATCTGATCAGACTACAGTTACCATAGCGATACTCCTAAACCACTACAGTTCCCACAATACGTTCCTACAAATCCAAAGGCTTACATCTTAAGGTTTCTGGGAGTGCTTGTGAAATTACCGCATTCTCCGTGCGACACTGTGACAGTTTGGTCCAAATACACATACCGCTACACCCCGAGTATCTAGGTAAGAAAATAGCTTGGGGGAGTTCTCCCATTGGTTAGTCCTTTAGGCTCTGGACCGATTATGATGGGCCGGTTCCTTTGCTTTTAGTCTTTTGTGATTATTTGCCAGTAAGAATGACTTGCTGAGACGGCTGCAGGAAGGGGCATCCCAGTGGACTGACCTGTCTGAGGAAAGCCTCCTTATTGGCCAGTTCGTTCTCCAGTTTGTCGCTGATGTCGTGCAGTGAGGTGGACTCTCGCTGGGCACTGAGGTAACGTTTCTCCAGGGTTACAATCCGCTCCTCCATATCCTCCTTCTGACACATGGCCTACGTGCACACATCATCATCATCATCATTACTATGATCATCAGTATTCATCTGAAGTGTTTATGGTTAATAACACCAGGCCTCACCAGCAGAGCATTAACCCATTAAGCTGTGGGTGAACACACACACACACACACACACACACACACACACCTCTTTGATGTCTCTCTGGTATTTGTTGTTCATCTCCTCGCTCTTGATCAGGTCTTTCCTGGCCGTCTCCAGCTCCTGCTCCACCTCGCACACTCTGGACGACAGAGAGGACATCCTGTCCTTCATCTGAGCCAGCTCGAAGTTCTGCTTCTCCAGCAGCTCCTGCAGCTCCACGACCTGACCGGCCTCATCACCAGACTCCAGAGAGCCGTTCGACAAACGCTGCAGGACACACACACACACACATATCCATTATATTACCCATATATCCATTATACAGAATAGCATTATATATACTGTATTCATGGTCATGGTGTGAGATCTTGTCGGTGAGCTAGTCTGAAGAACAGAGCTCGGTTCCTCCAGGGTTCTCCTGGACACCCCCCAGTCCAGCCAGCACAGCGTGGAGGATGTGTTCAACTCCATCAGCAGCAGCAGCAGCAGCAGCAGCAGCAGCTCACCTGATTTACCATCATTAAGCCCTGATTTACCACCAAACCAGGTGTTGATCTGAGGAGAACTCTAAATAATACTAGACTCCATGAGGAGAACTTTGGAGATGTTCTAATGAACACAGTGATGGAGAACCTCCACCACTATTAGTGTTTATTCTAATATCAGTGTTTTACTGAGGAGAGAAACACCTACTGCTCAGATCAGCAGCTCTTACTTCTGCTTTACATAGGGGGGCTAAAACTTTTGCAGGACTGTAGTGTGTATATAGTAGAAGATGATTAAATATGTGGTCATTTATAAGACATGTTCTCGTTTCTGCACTTCTGATCACGATGCATATTCAGACTGCAGAGCTGGTGCTCCTGCAGGATCTCACAGAAGCGCTCCAGCTGCAGAGCTGTTCTTCACACCCTCACACTGAAAACATCAGCACATCAACACAACGCTAAAATTAGAGATTCTCTCCAGCGTGCTTCAGAACCGAGGAGCAGCTGAGGAAAGCATCTCAAACAGCAGCGCTGAGCTTAGAATACTGGAGAGGATTAGAGTTTAGGGGTGCTCTATGGTGTCTGATGGAGAATGATGGTGTCTGATGGAGAATGATGGTGTTTGGTGGAGAGTGATGGTGTCTGGTGGAGAATGATGGTGTTTGGTGGAGAGTGATGGTGTCTGGTGGAGAATGATGGTGTTTGGTGGAGAGTGATGGTGTTTGGTGGAGAATGATGGTGTCTGGTGGAGAATGATGGTGTTTGGTGGAGAATGATGGTATATGGTGGAGAATGATGGTGTCTGGTGGAGAATGATGGTGTTTGGTGGAGAATGATGGTATATGGTGGAGAATGATGGTGTCTCGTGGAGAATGATGGTGTTTGGTGGAGAAAGATAATGTTTGATGGAGAATGATGGTGTTTGATGGAGAATGATGGTGTTTGGTGGAGAAAGATAATGTTTGATGGAGAATGATGGTGTTTGATGGAGAATGATGGTGTTTGGTGGAGACTGATGGTGTTTGGTTGGAGAAAGATAATGTTTGATGGAGAATGATGGTGTTTGGTGGAGACTGATGGTGTTTGGTGGAGACTGATGGTGTTTGGTTGGAGAATGATGTGTTTGGTGGAGACTGATGGTGTTTGGTTGGAGAATGATGGTGTTTGATGGAGAATGATGGTGTTTGGTGGAGAAAGATAATGTTTGATGGAGAATGATGGTGTTTGGTGGAGACTGATGGTATATGGTGGAGAATGATGGTGTCTGGTGGAGAATGATGGTGTTTGGTGGAGAATGATGGTATATGGTGGAGAATGATGGTGTCTCGTGGAGAATGATGGTGTTTGGTGGAGAAAGATAATGTTTGATGGAGAATGATGGTGTTTGATGGAGAATGATGGTGTTTGGTGGAGAAAGATAATGTTTGATGGAGAATGATGGTGTTTGATGGAGAATGATGGTGTTTGGTGGAGACTGATGGTGTTTGGTTGGAGAATTATGGTGTTTGATGGAGAATGATGGTGTTTGGTGGAGAAAGATAATGTTTGATGGAGAATGATGGTGTTTGGTGGAGACTGATGGTGTTTGGTGGAGACTGATGGTGTTTGGTTGGAGAATGATGTGTTTGGTGGAGAAAGATAATGTTTGATGGAGAATGATGGTGTTTGATGGAGAATGATGGTGTTTGGTGGAGACTGATGGTGTTTGGTTGGAGAAAGATAATGTTTGATGGAGAATGATGGTGTTTGGTGGAGACTGATGGTGTTTGGTTGGAGAATGATGGTGTTTGATGGAGAATGATGGTGTTTGGTGGAGAAAGATAATGTTTGATGGAGAATGATGGTGTTTGGTGGAGACGGATGGTGTTTGGTGGAGACTGATGGTGTTTGGTTGGAGAATGATGGTGTTTGGTTGTAGAATGATGTTGGGTATTGTTTAGGAAAGCAAAAGCAGACGACTGCAGCGGTGACTGTGTGTGAGCAGAGGGATGGAGGGAGTCTTCGCCTCTCTTTATTTTGGGAGTGTGAGGGCAGATGCTCATCCACAGCCAACCATCTGTGTAGACTGCAGTAATTAGGCGTCTCCAACCCCCCTCTCGCTTCTCCTCTGAACTCTACTGAACTCTACCTAACTCTGCTGAACTCTACTGAACTCTACCTAACTCTGCCTAACTCTGCTGAACTCTGCTGAACTCTACTGAACTCTACTGAACTCTACTGAACTCTACTGAACTCTACCTAACTCTACTGAACTCTACTGAACTCTGCTGAACTCTGCTGAACTCTGCTGAACTCTAATGAACTCTACCTAACTCTGCTGAACTCTGCTGAACTCTACTGAACTCTACTGAACTCTACCTAACTCTGCTGAACTCTACTGAACTCTACCTAACTCTACTGAACTCTACTGAACTCTACCTAACTCTGCTGAACTCTGCTGAACTCTACTGAACTCTACCTAACTCTGCTGAACTCTACTGAACTTTACTGAACTCTACTGAACTCTGCTGAACTCTACTGAACTCTACCTAACTCTGCTGAACTCTGCTGAACTCTACTGAACTCTGCCTAACTCTGCTGAACTCTGCTGAACTCTACTGAACTCTACTGAACTCTACTGAACTCTGCTGAACTCTACCTAACTCTGCTGAACTCTACTGAACTTTACTGAACTCTACCTAACTCTACTGAACTCTACTGAACTCTACTGAACTCTACCTAACTCTGCTGAACTCTGCTGAACTCTACTGAACTCTACTGAACTCTACCTAACTCTACTGAACTCTACTGAACTCTGCTGAACTCTACCTAACTCTACTGAACTCTACTGAACTCTGCTGAACTCTGCTGAACTCTACCTAACTCTGCTGAACTCTGCTGAACTCTACTGAACTCTACCTAACTCTGCTGAACTCTGCTGAACTCTACTGAACTCTACTGAACTTTACTGAACTCTACCTAACTCTACTGAACTCTACTGAACTCTGCCGAACTCTACCGAACTCTACTGAACTCTGCTGAACTCTGCTGAACTCTACTGAACTCTACTGAACTCTACTGAACTCTGCTGAACTCTACTGAACTTTACTGAACTCTACCTAACTCTACTGAACTCTACTGAACTCTACTGAACTCTGCTGAACTCTACTGAACTCTGCTGAACTCTACCTAACTCTGCTGAACTCTACTGAACTCTACTGAACTTTACTGAACTCTACCTAACTCTACTGAACTCTGCTGAACTCTACTGAACTCTGCTGAACTCTACTGAACTCTACTGAACTCTGTTGAACTCTACTGAACTCTACTGAACTCTACTGGACTCTACTGAACTCTACTGAACTCTACTGAACTCTACTTCTGATCTTTAAAGGTACCACAAGGCAGCTGACCTGGCCATGATTTAGTGGACAGTGGAACAGCAGAGAATGATGGTGTTTGGAGGTGAATGGTGGTGTTTGGTGGAGAATGATGGTGTTTGTTGGAGAATGATGATGTTTGGTGGAGAATGATGGTGTTTGATGGAGAATGATGGTGTCTGATGGAGAATAATGATGATTTCTAACTGTTCTGAGATCTTCTTAACCCCCTTCCCAGACTCCTCTGCATCTACACCCTTCTTCCTGAAGGCCTCAGATAGCTCTTTGGATCTGGCCATGGTGAGCATCTCACTTTAACTTCAATCAAGAGCAGAGCAGACTAAACATCTGAGGTTTAAATAAGACAGACTCCTCCAGAATAATCCTCTCCAACCATGTTCTGATCATCTGCAGCTGATGTTCTGCTTCTGACTCTAATTCTACACATCTGAAGGAGTAAGAAATATGTGTGTGCATTTCTATTCATTCCAATTGATGATTAAAGCCATTTCTTCAGTTCAGAGTTTAGTTAGATCACCTCCATCTCTCAGTGTTCTGGAAGCAGACCTAGGCGCTAGGCTTTAGGTTCTGAAGCTGGCTCCCTCTGGTTCCTGCATTATATCGCTAAATCTCTGAGAGCAGAGCCTGAATTTGAGCTCAGTGACACTCCCCTCGCCCGGCACTCTCGCCTCACAATCGCTAAACTTTGAGATTTGCTCATAATCTTCTCTGAGAGGAAGCTCTTTCCCTCAGCTCAAGATAATGGCTGATAGCGCCGTCGTCTCCACACCCTCTCTATCTGCAAAGTAAAAGAGCAGGGGATTACTCAGCAAGCCAGGCATTACAGACGGCTCATCCAGCATCACTTACTTTATCGCCCAAAGACAGAGAGACAGAGCGAGAGAGCGAGCGAGAGAGACTCATGATCAGTGTCTGGAAGACTGACCTGAATCAGCACTGACTGTGCACCTCCCTTCACTGGAGACCATCTGTTGGCCCCCTGTTTGATAGAAGCTTGTGGCCACAGAGCTGCTCTTGGCTGAACGTTCTGGGGTGGTGGACCTGCTCTGCTCTGTGATCTGCTGGTACCACACTTAACTGTGTAGCTGAAACATCTGAAGCTTATAAAAAGTGAATGTAGGTGGAGTCTTGATCCATTAGCCAGTTTCCAGTGTAGACCTCCTCAAGGTGAGAGTGGTTTCCCACCGGAATACTACATATTTCCAAATGTTTGTGGACGCCCCTTCTAATGAAAGCATTCAGCTACTTTATGTTGCACCATTGCTGATATAGATGTGCAAATGCCCACCCTGTAGACCCTGTAGAGAAGAAGTACTGCCAATAGAATAGGACTCTCTGGAGCAGAGCAACATCATGAAGCTATTGACACCATGCTGTCTAATGCCAGGCGTGGGCTAGAGCGGTACAAAGCCCCCCTCCCAATGGTAGCACTGAGCTGGAATGATGGTGGTACTCCATCAACTCCATGAGTTACGGAGTTGGGGATTATGAGGTGAGGTGTTGATCATCATCCAACATCCTGAGCTCACTAACGCTCTTGTTCCTGAATGCAATCAAATCCTCACAGCAATGCTCTAGCTCCGAAATCTAGTAGAAAGCCTTCTTCCCTGGACAGTAGAGACAGTTACTCCAACAAAAGCAGGACCAGCTATTTTAATAGCCTTTGTTTCAGAAGAAACAATGAATGAGCTGGTGTCCAAATACTTTTGTCAATATAGTATAGTATGTTTTTTTTTAACCTCTACTGTTTTTAATCTTGTTTTTTATGCGGTCAGACATTAATCTATGTGTTTCACTGCTAGCTGTACCATGTATGACTGGGTTTATGACAGATAGCTCGGTCAGAGATGATTGGGTTATGATGCGAAGGAGGGCAGTGTGCTCAGCTGCTTATAATCCACACTGTTCCGGTTATGAAAAATGAACGTCGTAAATCCCACTCATAAGAAATGCTGAGGTTAAACATCACGGCCTTTGACCTTCTTCTGCATGGAATCGATTCCAGCCTGAGAGTCCATATTTAAAGAAGCTCTGCTACTCCACTGCTCTGGATCTGAAGGCAAAGCGAGGAAGCGGCAGCTGCTGGTTAAGCCTGGTACTCAGTATGTGGGTGTTCAACTCTTAGCAGCTGCAGTTATTCAATATTTCTCACTCGTAGCTCTTAAAGACGGGGAGAAACTGTGTGAGGATGATACTCTTTCGTTAATGTCTGGAATCAGATGAGGAGAGATTTCATTATTTAATTATACACTGTATTGACAAAAGTATTGGGACACCTGCACACTCATCGTTTCTTCTGAAGAGTTTATCCAAGAGCGGGGTTAGTGAGATCAGGATGTAGTATGATGATCACCACCCACGTCATCTCATCCTATCCAAAAGTACTGGATGGAGCTCCACCACCATCCTTCCAGAGAACACAGTTCTTCCACTGCTCCACAGCTCAATGCTTGGGGGCTTTATACCCCTCTAGCCCCCACCTGGCATTATTAGGCAGCATGGTGTCAATAGGGTCATCTAGTTTATCTGCTGCAAAGAGTCCTATTCTATTGGCAGTACTTCTCTACAAGGACAAGACAAGCTGTGTGTGGAGAATGGAGAACGTTTGGAGGACGTTTGGTGTGTAAATCACAGAATCACACCTTTATCTTCAGATAAGACACGCCCACACCATTCCCAACACACTGCCGTCACCATGCCAACCGAGCCTCAGTGCACTGAGCGCTGTGTGTGTGTGTGAGCAAGTGTGTGTGACTGTTTTAATGTGCCCACAATAGCAGTAACATGGAAATGCTGCTTCTGCATCTATCTGAGGTGTGAATAAAGCAGTTTATAGCCGCAGGGTCCACAGATCTGCTGTAAAACCCGCCCCAATATTACAGGCTGAGCGTGTGTGTGTGTGTGTGTGTGTGTGAATGTGGGAAATAGGTCATACGGCTGTCATTCTCAAACCTGTGTGTGTGTGAGTGTGTTGTGAAGCAGGAGTATGGAAGGAGTGTGTGCAGAAGACGTGTTGAGGGTCTAATATAGAAGCGTTAGGTGTGTTAAAATTAGAGCTGTGAGGGAATGGTGTTAATTAAGGCTGTTAAATCAAAGCACTGGACAAGATAACGACTAATTATGTGTGTAACGTGGTTCTCTGGCACACACACGGCTCCTACTGCAGTCTGAGGAAGACAGAGCTGACTTAGAGGTGGATCACGAAGGGGAGAAGCTTGACCACAAACATGGACGTCTCTACTGACCAAACAAACCCCAACAAACAAATACAACAACAACAAGCCCATAGCTTCAGTTAATGTGCTGTACATGAAGAATGATGGTGTTTGGTGGATGATGATGGTGTTTGGTAGAGAATAATGGTGTTTGGTGGAGAATGATAGTGTTTGGTGGATGATGATGGTAATTGGTGGAGAATGATGGTGTTTGGAGGAGAATGATGGTGTTTAATGGAGAATGGTGGTGATTTTGGTGTAGAGTGATGGTGTTTGATAGAGAGTGATGGTGTTTGGTGGAGGATGATGGTGTTTGGTGGAGAATGATGGTGGTTTATAGAGAGTGATGGTAATTGGTGGAGAATGATGGTGTTTAATGGAGAATGATGGTAATTGGTGGAGAGTGATGGTGTTTGTTGGAGAATGATGGTGTTTGGTGGAAAATAATGGTGTTTGATAGAGAATGATGGTGTTTGGTGGAGAGTGATGGTGTTTGTTGGAGAATGATGGTAATTGGTGGAGAGTGGTGGTGTTTGTTGGAGAATGATGGTAATTGGTGGAGAGTGATGGTGTTTGTTGGAGAAAGATAATGTTTGATGGAGAATGATGGTGTTTGGTGGAGAGTGATGGTGTTTGATGGAGAGTAGTTGTGTTTGGAGGAGAATGATGGTGATTCTGGTGTGATGGTGTTTAGTTATAGATGCCCACCTTGCCATGGACTTTCTGGTCAGTGGTCTCCAGAAGGTCCTCAGCTCCTTCTCCTGATGCCACCTTCCTCTGAATGTGAGCATTCTGTTCCCGTAAGGCAACGATCTGTACAGAGGGAAAGAAAAACCATGAATGCTTCCTCTGCCTGTTTAACATAACTCACCACACCTTACATTTGCAAAACATTTGTACATACTTTAGTATTTGGACACCATATTTCCAAAAGTATTTAGACACCTGCTCCCTCATCATTTCCTCTGAAATCAAGGGTATTAACTGTTTTTTTTTTTTACCCCCTTGCTGCAGTAACGACCACTACTCCTCTGGGAAGGGTAAAGATCCTTACACTAGATGTTGAAACATTGCTGTGAGGATAAGTTGATGGCAACAGCTCTACTGCCCCTTTCTGAAATGTGAAATGTAAAATAATGTCCAAATGTTTGTGGACACTCCTTCTACCGAATGCATTCTGCCACTTTAATGTGCGCTCATTGCTGACACAGATGTGCAAATGCACACACACAGCTTGTGCAGTCCCTGTAGAGAAGGACTGCCAATAGAATAGGACTCTCTGGAGCAGATCAGCATGAACCTATTAGTACCATGCTGCCTAATGCCAGGCATGGGTTAGAGGGGTGTATATAAAGCCCCCCAGCATTGAGCTGTGGAGCAGTGGAGGAACTGTGTTCTCTGGAATGATGGTGGTGGAGCTCCATCCAGTACTTTTGGATAGGATGAGTTGGGGAGTTCAAGTCTATGGACAGTAGAGACAGTTACTCCACCAACAAACGCGGGATCAGCTCTATTTTTAATGAATGAACAGGCGTCCCAATACTTTTGTGAGGAGGTTTTGATGGCAAAACAACAGCAGCTCGCCTCCAATTTCACCGCAGCTCTGGGGTTTTCCTCTCCTTACGCCGAGGAGACGGGATTATGCTGCATGTCAGACACACTGCTGCTGTTGTTGCTGACTGAACGCACGCTGGCGTTTGAGTGATTACAGTAATTATGCAGTTTAGTGAAGCCCCTATCACCTGCAGCTCGGCAGTAACAGCTCGGTGGCCACCGGCTACACACACTGACTGTAATTAGAGCCTGCAGACGACAGCGGCGCGCTATTATCTTTCTCAAACGGAGACTGGAAAAGCAGGCCGACCTCCACAATCACAAAAGAGAAAGCATGGATTTCCCCGCTTCCTGCGGAGGGGGTGGGTGGGGTGGGGATGGGGGCGTGTCTGGTGATTTCGTGCTGGTTGTGCTGTTATCCTTGAAGGATCTTCGGGTCTGAACACTGTTGACTCTGCAATCAGCCCGAGACCTGATCATTATGCTGTAAATGAGTTTACGCTGAGTTTACCCTCAGAACGGATTGCTGTTCCTCTCCGAGCTCCACATTTAACCTGCCGGCGGAGGATGAGGAGACTGAGCGGCACCAGAGTAATAATTCAGCAGGTTCTTCAGCAGAAAGAACGGCCGGGTGGGAGAACGAGCAGCTCCGTAAATCAGCATCAGAGCGAGAGAATCAGAGGAACACAAGCACAGCATTAACGGCAAGCGCCGTGATTCCTACGTGATCAATAAGTGGTTCCTCAGGCTGGATCACAGGTCCAGATTCCAGGCCGCAGTTCTGGCTATAGAACTCTTACTTCCGGACGAACTCCCGAATTCTGTCTGTTTCTAAAAGTCTCTCTAACTGCTGTTCAAGAATGCTTTCCATGGTTCTAGAACATAAACTGTGGTTCTAGAACGCAATTCTGAAATGCACCTTTGGTGCTTACTGCAGTTGCAGATTGCTTACCATCTTAAATGGTTCTAGAAGTCTTATTATAGTTCTGGAATTTTATCATTCTAGAATTCTGGAAATGGTTCTGCAACAAAAATGGTGGTTCTAGAATGCAAATAAATGCATATTGGGTGTTTACTACAGTTGCGGATAGTTTACCATGGTTCTAAAGTTTGTACTGTGGTTCTAGAAGTTATGTACTAGAAATCTCACTGCAGTTATATGTGCTGAAATTCTGGAAATGGTTCTAGAAGTCTTACAGTTCTAGATTCTTTTAGATCTTAAATGGTTTTAGAAGTCTTATTATAGTTCATGAATTCTGGAAATGGTTCTAGAACAAAATCTGTGGTTCTTGAATGCAAAGAAATGCATACTGGGTGCTTACTGCAGCTGCATATTGTTTAACATGGTTCTATAAATCTTACTGCAGTTATATGTGCCTTGCAATGGTTCTGGAATTCTAACTGTGGTTCCTGAATTTTAATTGCGGGTTTAAAGTTGTTGTCTTTGGTTCTAGATGTCTTATAGTTCTAGAATTCTGGAAATGGTTCTAGAGGTATCATAGTTCTAGAATTCTAGAATTGAGAATTTCCCCACTGCGGGACTAATAAAGGATTATCTTATCTTATCTTACAGTGGTGTTAGAAGTCCCAGTAGTGGTCTTAGCAAGTCTAATTATAATTTGTTTTACGTAATTCTTTACATAGTTCTAAAAGTCTAATTAGAGTTCCTAAAATGGTTCTGGAAAGTCTTATAGTTCTAGATTTCTTAAACGGTTTTCAGAAGTTGTGTTATATATTGTGTTATATAGACTTTTGGAAATGGTTCTAGTAGTCTTGCTGTACTGGTAGTTTCAGTAGTTCTAGTTGTTGGTGGTAGTTACAGCATTACTGAAGTGCTTATTTTGATACAACCTAAACATTGGAAGCACCGCAGACCTGAAGTGAAGAACACTGATGACCCGGTTCCAGCAGCTCCTGTCTGTCTAAGGGTGGATCTAGATATTAGGCAGCGAGTGAACAGTCAGTTCTTGAAGGTGATGAAGGTGCTGAAGCAGGAGAAATGGACAAGTGTCAGAATCTGAGACACTTTGACAAGAACCAGACTGTGATGCTCTAGACAATGACTGGAGGGTCAGAACATCTCCAGAACATCAGGTATCACGTCTTGAGGGGTGTTCCCGGAATGCAGCGGTCAGTACCTACCAAAAATGCTCCAAGGAAGGAGAACTAGTGAAAGACAAACGCACAGGATCTTGTGGAGTCCACGCCTCGATGGGTCAGGGCTGTTTTGGGGGAGTGAGCGGGACCTAGACAATGGTAGGCAGGTGGTTTTAATGTTATGGCGGACTGTGGGAGAGGGAACCGCGCTGTAAACACACAGGCAGATCAGTTCTCCTATTGGCTGCTTTATTTAGTCGTGATTTCTGACCAGCAAAGCCATGCTAAATACAGCTCAGTCTGAGACAGCACAGATGGACAGCAGTGGACTGGCCTGCATCGCCCCAGGCCCTGCGTAACACGCTCAGACGGAGAACCCAAGCACACACACACACACATATGCACACACATTTACACACACACACACGACTGCAAGAATGTCAACACAGAGTGTTTTAAGTAGGTTCAGACGTTTTCAGTAATGGCGGGACTGACAGTCAGCAGGGGGTGGAATACGGTGATGAAAACGGTCAGCGGTGCGGGCATTAAAAGTGCACAGTGTGTGTTTCTGCATGAATCCCCCGCGTTTCCAGACGACACACCGCCCTCATCATCCGTCTACAGATACCGACAGCTCCGACATCTGAGGCAAGCAGGTAGGAATATGTGAGTCACCTCTTCCAGCCGGCTCCGTCTATTTAGGGAAAAGGAACGATTTAACTGACCAATAAATCTTACATTTAACTGCAGCTCATTTAAGCTCCTCCCACGAATGCCTTTCATAGCTGCTGTCAAAGCAGACTCAGCAGTTTCATCGTGGTAATGATGATGATGGTGATGATGATGATGGTAATGATGTCACACCCACAACCACAAGCACCTTTCCACTGCTGCTCTCTTCGCCTCCCTTCATCATGAACATCTGCACCACAAGCTGCATGGGCAAAGCCACCAGCACTGTGGCTGACCCCACCCATCCCTGGCGGAGGGTACCAGAGCATCCGGGCCACCGCTACCAGACCTGCACCCAGCACCTGGACCATCCTGGAGGAGGAATCCTGTGTTCTTGTATATGGTTGAAATGACTAAATCTCTGGTGCTTGAAACTGTGGTGTACAGCAGGGAGCAGTTAGCGGGTAGATGATGGGATAGGGGAGGCTGACCACCTGTAGCTGTGGTGAGTGATGAAAGAAAGGGTGGAGGCGGGGTGGAGGTGAGTGCTGAAAAGCAGGGTTATAGAAGAGGCTTGAGGGCCAGGGGGATGAGTTCAGGGCCTTTGGAGCGTGGATCCTCTCCCAAAAATTCAGCAATGTGTCATAACTCGTAAAACGGGCCAATTCCAAAACCGCAAAACTGTTACATCACAGTCTTGACTCGTTATGTTTACACCCGCAACGTTTACATAAACCTCGCCCACTAGAGAAAGCCGGAGTCAAAGCTGGAGATGCAGTAAAACGCGACGGCGACTCCAGGAGAATATGGTGGTGGTGATACCGGAGATACTGGAGAGCAGCTCATCACCTGGGACTGGGAATACAGGACGCTACGGGAAACCAGGCCTTGAGGCCGCAGCTTTTCCTGAGCCAGTGTCCACAGAAGAGGCGCTCAAACTCAGTCCGGGATCCACACTAAGCTAAATGAGCTAACACTAGCTGATGCTAGCTTTTACTGTCTCTTTACTCCATCGTCCAACTGGAGCTGAACTCATATCGAGACGGAAAGACCGGCTTATTCGTTTACTGGTAAGGCTAAAAGCTAACCGGCTCCAACCTCCTCAGCTTGCTAACTGTCCCCCATGTCCCCCATAACTGTGTCCAAAATCTAGTAGAAAGTCTTCCTCTCTGGACAGTAGAGACAGTTACTCCAACAAAAGTATTCCGGCAGTCAGGACTCAGACACTCACACACACACACACATACACACACACACACACACACACACACTAATGCTGCATCCTCTCTCCAGGCTAAAGGGCAGGGAGGGATTATTTTGATGCCATGTTGAGTCTCTCTGTCCACCGAGCTCAGGTAGGACATCAGAGAGGACAGTGTGGAGAGCAAGGGGGAATGTGTGTGTGTGTCTACGGGTGTAAATGTACTGGTTGAGTGTGTGTTTACTGGTGTAAATGTACTGGTTGAGTGTGTGTTTACTGGTGTAAATTGCTGACACAGATTGAATGATGATGGTGGTGCTCAATCCAATATTTCAAATGGGATGAGTTGGGGAGGATGAGGTGGGGTGGTGATCATCATCTAACATCCTGACCTCACTAACGCTCTTGTCGATGAATGCAATCAAATCCTCACAGCAATGTTCCAGCTCCAAAATCTAGTAGAAAGTCTTCCTCTCTGGACAGTAGAGACAGTTACTCCAACAAAAGCAGGATCAGCTCTTTTTAACAGTCTTGATTTCAGATGACACAATGAATGAGCAGGTGTCCCAATACTTTTGTCCATATATTTTATTATTATTATTTTTGAATGATGATTATCTAGAAATCTCGGGGTGCTGTGCTGCAGCTCCATTTGCATACAGCACTTCTGGGGTCCCTGCTGGCCAGAAAGGAGGAAATATTAGAGGGCAGTAAGAAGGGAGTACTGGGTTTTAGAGCCATCCCAGTGAAGCTGTACTGGGAGGCAGAAGGATGGAGAGACAGGGGGGATGTTTGTGTTTCATTTGGATGCATTTCTTTAATGAGGCCGCAATTGAGAGGCTTTCTGTTTCTGAAGACGGGGAAAGGGGATTGTGGGTGATTTTTTCTGGATCAGAGATCAAACGGCTGCACACCTCCTGACTCCACAAAAAGAGCCGGGGCGCCCGGCCTGCTCTCAAATCACAAGTTTCTTGGAGCCCAAATGAAGGTAAAGCATGTCTCGCTTTGATGTCGTTCATTTCGCCTCATCAAAGCGCAGAGAGCTGGAGTGTGTGTGTGTGTGCGCGAGTGTGTGTGTGTGTATGTCACAGTGGAGTGGATGCTGCTGGTAATGGAAAGTGACTAGCTTTGAGAACCCTTTCAGAGAAGAAGGGTTTCTACTAGATTTTGGAAACACATTGCTGTGAGGATTTGATTGTATTCAGTGACTAGAGATCCAAGGAATCAGCCCTGCACTGCAGCCTCAGCTTTCTGTTCTTGGCTGACAGAAGTCCCTGACGTGGACCCTGACGTGGTGTAGCTCACCCTGCTGTTGTAGCTCATCCTCCTCAAGGCTGGAGGTGTTGCTGTTCATCCTGCTGTTCATCCGTAAAGCTGACTGTGGCTGTGTTCCACAAGGTGGCGCTGTTTCTCCTGTCCTCTATTAGCGCCTCACTGACGGCTCAGTTGTTTTGTTTTTTTTACGGATCAGTGACAGAACCTCTCATTCATCAACATCCTGACCTCACTAATGCTCTTGTCGCTGAATGCAATCAAATCCTCACAGCAATTGTAAACAGAGCATAACTATGGACACTATGGATAGGGTCAAAGGGGTTAAATCGAATCTGGCCAGATGCTCCAGCTGCACTGCACTCAGGTCCTGCAGAGACCTCTATAACACATACAGCAGCTTTATCTGTGTTCCTCCAGCAAGGCTGTGCCCTGAAGGAGGCTGACACACACACACACTAACACACACACACACTAACACACACACACACACACACACTAACACACACACACACACACACACTCACTTCAAAACCAAATAACCTGCAGCTGAATCATTCTCCCTCACTAGAGTATCAAAACACATGCTAACACATGCTTCCATCTGCGTTCCAAGTGTGTGTGTGCTCTGCATGTGTGTGTGTGTGTGTGTATGCGGTGGTAAAATCTGTCCTATGCTGCCCTGAGGTTGTCTGGAGTTCAGCAGGCTGTGATTGGCACCTCAGTGGGCTGCAGTGGTTTACACACCATCACACCCGCCACACTACACACCAGTGACAGGGCGAGTGACCTTGACTGAGAGTCTCTCTCTCTCTCTCTCTCTCTCTCTCGTTTAGTGCTCCTGTGCAGACTGGATGGATCAGGCGTCTATACAGATCTCCTCGCTGTCACGCATGCACCTTGTATCTCCATTTTTTTGTGAATCTAGAGATTGTTCTTTATACAGTATCGGAATGTTATGCAGAACGGACCAATAGAAATGCTCCAAAGCTTCTAACACTGATGTCCATTTAAAGTTCAGAAGGTCTTTTTGCTCGTCCAGTTGCTGTCCTGGAGATATGAGTTTTTTGCGGAACATTGATGAGACACATATACAAGAATCTAACATCTACAGTCAGACAATATGCTGTAGTTTAGAAGCATGAAAACATACACTATATGGACAAAAGTATTGGGACACCTGCTCATTAACTGTTTCTTTTGAAATCAAGGGTATTAAAAAGAGCTGATCCTGCTTTTGTTGGAGTGACTGTCTCTACTGTCCAGAGAAGAAGACTGTCTACTAGATTTTAGAGCTGGAGCATTGCTGTGAGGATTTGATTACATTCAGCGTCAAGAGCGTTAGTGAGGTCAGGATGATGGATGATGATCAACACCCCACCTCATCATCCCCAACTCTCCAACTCATCCCATCCAAAAGTACTGGATGAAGCACCAAGAACTGCAGAAGTGAAGATGATGAACTGCCGCTCACTGGATGTGTTTCCTTGAGTAACTCTGGAGACAGCTGTGCTGAAAATCCCAGGAGATCAGCCCACTGCAGCCTCAGCTTTCTGTTCTTGGCTGACAGAAGTGGACCCTGACGTGGTCGTCTGCTGCTGAAGCTCATCCTCCTCAAGGTTGGACGTGTTGCTGTTCATCCTGAGATGCTTTTCTGCTCTCCACTGTTGTGCAGAGTGGTTCTTAGAGCGACTGTAGGCTTTCTCGTTTGACCTCTCAGAACCGACGCCCATTGGATGTGCTTTCTTTATTCCACCGGTGTGAGAAACTCTAGAGACTATAGAGCTGAACAGCTCAGAAGATCAGCAGTTCTAGAAACGCTCAAAATGGCCCATCTCAAAATCTGATGGTTGGTGTGAGCATCACTTTAAGATGCTGGCCCGCATCTGCATGACTGTGTGTGTTGCACTGCTGTCAGGTGATTGGCTGACTAGATAATCACATGAATGAGTAGTGTACAGGTGTTCCTAAAAAGGGCTTGGTGAAATCTACATATGGTATATATTGTATAGAGCTAGAACACGCAAAGGAGAGAGAATCACATGAGGTCACATGTTCTGTAACATGTGATCCCATAAAACTCAGCTCCACTACCTCATTCTGTAACATGTGATCCCATAAACCTCAGCTCCACTACCTCATTCTGTAACATGTGATCCCATAACACTCAGCTCCACTACTTCATTCTGTAACATGTGTTCCTTTAACATTCAGCTCCACTACCTCATCCTGTGACAGGTGATCCCATAACACTCAGTTCCACTGCCTCATTCTGTAACGTGATCACATAACATTCAGCTCTACTATCTAATTCTGTGACATGTGATCACATAACACTCAGCTCCACTACTTCATTCTGCAACATGTGATCCCATAAAACTCAGCTCCACTACCTCATCCTGTGACAGGTGATCCCATAACACTCAGCTCCACTACCTCATTCTGTAACGTGATCACATAACATTCATCTCCACTATCTAATTCTGTAACATGTGATCCCATAACACTCAGCTCCACTGCATCATTCTCAGCTCCAAGAAAAAGACAGGATAAGTGACATCACACAGTTCTTACCTCCTGATTGGCAGCTGTTAGCTCCTCCTCCAAGGCGGACACTCGTTCTAGAGAAACGCGCAGCCTCTCCCTCACCTGGAAGAAGGAGAAGAACCTATTAGCTGAGGTGGAGGTGCTTTCTTATTATTTCTCTCTCTCTCTCTCTCTCTTTGCCATATCCTCTCCCTCCCTCTCTCTCTCTTCTATCTCTATTTCTCTGACCTTTCTCTCTCACTCCTTAAATTCTCTTTTCTCTCCCTCTGTCCCATATCGTCTCTCACTCTTCCTTTCTCTCTCTCTCTTCTTCTTTTTCCTGATCTTCCTCTTCCTCTTTCTAACCCTGCCCTTTTTCTCTCCCTCCTCTCTCTCACTCATTTCTTCCTCACTCTTCCCTTCTTCTTTCCTGCTCAGTGACGGTCTCTCTCTCCCTCGGCACGCTCTGTTCTCTCACTAATCCTCAGCAAGTCAGTCTGAAGACACTGAACACTGAATATCAATGACAACCAATGTACCTGCACCAAATCTCTCTCTCCCACTCTCTCTCTCTCTCTCTCTCTCTCTCTCTCTCTCTCTCTCTCTCTCTCCCTCTCTCTCTCTCTCTCTCTCTCCCTCTCTCTCTCTCTCTCCCTCTCTCTCTAGGTGTGAAGCTGTCGGATCCAGAGAATTGAACTCCCTGTCTGGCGGTGATTCGCTGCAGGATGGCTGATAGCTGAAACCCCGCCACTATGAATCATGGGGCTTTTATTTGCACCTCCGCTCCCAACACACACGCCTCATAAATGGCCCTGTCTGCAGATCGCTGCAGAATGGATTACTGCTGGAGTAACGGCCTCCGAGGGGCTGCAGCTATCAATCTGCAGGCCACAGCAGAAGGACAGAGTGCAGGACAAATGGCCGTACACTGAGACAGCTTAAACACAAGACAGCTAAAACAAAGAGACGGCTTAAACACAGAGACTGCTTAAACACCGAGACGGCTTAAACACTGAGACAGCTTAAACACAAGACAGCTAAAACAAAGAGACGGCTTAAACACCGAGACGGCTTAAACACTGAGACAGCTTAAACACAAGACAGCTAAAACAAAGAGACGGCTTAAACACAGAGACTGCTTAAACACGGAGACTGCTTAAACACAGAGACTGTTTAAACACAGAAACAGCTTAAACACTACGACAGCTTAAACACTATGACAGCTTAAACACAGAGATGGCTTAAACACCAAGACGGCTTAAACATCGAGACGGCTTAAACATCGAGACGGCTTAAACAAAGAGACTGCTTAAACACAGAGACGGCTTAAACTCCGAGACTGCTTAAACATCAAGACTGCTTAAACACAGAGACTGTTTAAACACAGAAACAGCTTAAACACTACGACAGCTTAAACACTATGACAGCTTAAACACAGAGATGGCTTAAACACGAAACAGCTTAAGCACAGAGACGGCTTAAACAAAGAGACTGCTTAAACACAGAGACGGCTTAAACACAAGACGGCTTAAACACTGAGACTGCTTAAACACAGAGGCGGCTTAAAAACAGAGGCAGCTTAAACACAGAGACGGCTTAAACATTAAGACAGCTTAAACACAGAGACGGCTTAAACATTAAGACAGCTTAAACACAAGATTGTTTAAACACAGAAACGGTTTAAACACAGAAACGGTTTAAACACAGAGACGGTTTAAACACAGAGCAGCTAAAACAACAATACCGTAAAACTACTACTTAACACGCACTGACCACACACTCAGCTCCACTACCTTCTTCTGTAACATGTGATCCCATAAACCTCAGCTCCACTACCTCATTCTGTAACATGTGATCCCATAACACTCAGCCCCACTACCTCATTCTGTAACATGTGATCCCATAACACTCAGCTCCACTACCTTCTTCTGTAACATGTGATCCCATAAACCTCAGCTCCACTACCTCATTCTGTAACATGTGATCCCATAACACTCAGCTCCACTACCTTCTTCTGTAACATGTGATCCCATAACACTCAGCCCCACTACCTCATTCTGTAACATGTGATCCCATAACACTCAGCTCCACTACCTTCTTCTGTAACATGTGATCCCATAACACTCAGCCCCACTACCTCATTCTGTAACATGTGATCCCATAACACTCAGCCCCACTACCTCATTCTGTAACATGTGATCCCATAACACTCAGCTCCACTACCTTCTTCTGTAACATGTGATCCCATAACACTCAGCCCCACTACCTCATTCTGTAACATGTGATCCCATAACACTCAGCTCCACTACCTCATTCTGTAACATGTGATCCCATAACACTGAGCTCCACTACTTCAGTCTGTAACATGTGATCCCATAACACTCAGCTCCACTACTTCATTCTGTAACATGTGATCCCATAACACTCAGCTTCACTGCCTCATTCTGTAACATGTGATCCCATAACACTCAGCTTCACTGCCTCATTCTGTAACAGGTGATCCCATAACATTCAGCCCCACTACCTCATTCTGTAACATGTGATCCCATAACACTCAGCCCCACTACCTCATTCTGTGACATGTGATCCCATAACACTGAGCTCCACTACTTCATTCTGTAACATGTGGTCCCATAACACTCAGCCCCACTACCTCATTCTGTAACATGTGATCCCATAACACTCAGCTTCACTGCCTCATTCTGTAACAGGTGATCCCATAACATTCAGCTCCACTACCTCATTCTGTAACATGTGATCCTATAACACTCAGCCCCACTACCTCATTCTGTAACATGTGATCCCATAACACCCAGCTTCACTGCATCATTCTGTAACAGGTGGTCATGTGATCATGTTATACAGTTCCATTACCTCCTTCTACAATGAATGAAGCATCATTCTGTAACACAGAACTCACCTTCTCGTCCAGGGCCTTGTGGTGCTCAAACAGGGACTTCAGGGCTTTGAGGACTTCCACCTCGCTGGACACTCCTGAGGGAGACTGGGCCTGGCGCTTCACCACGGTCATCCGGAGTGACCGCTCATGCCTAGACACCAAACACTCCAGATGCTCCAGCAGCAGCTGAGGAACACACACACACACACACACACACAAAGAGCAATGTTACCGCTGTCAATCACAGCAGTATAGTCGGAGGTATTTAGATCCTTGTCTGGAAAACCGACCCTATATGTCGAAATGTTTGTGGACACCCCTTCTAATGAGCGTTTCAGTGAGGTTATGGTCAGATAGTCCAGTCTGTTTTCATGTTCCACTGTAAAATAGCTCCACACAGCAGAACCTCAACTCACTTATTTACCTTCTGAGAACGTCCGCAATGCTGCAGCTGGCTGGGGATAACGTCTGTTAATTCAGGACACCAGATGGCGCTCTGAAAGACTCGGAAATGGACTGGAATTAAAATAAATATAATACCCAATCCACTGAAATATGCCTGGATCAGCCCGGATCCACTGGATCGGATTTTTGGAGCATGGATGTACCCTTCTCTGCCCTTGGTTACCCACAGTTCTCTGCACACATTCAACACAAATAAAAAAAAAACAGCACAAAAATGGACAGAAAGGGGATGCGAGTGGTCCGGCAGACAAGGGCACTGCCACTATGATCTGAGGATCGCTGGTTCGAATCCCAGGTTGGGCTGCTTTGCCATCGGCAGCCGGAGTCTGAGAGAGCACAACTGGCCTTGCTCTCTCAGGGGTTGGTTGAAGGCACTTTCTCTCCACATCACTTCCAGGTGTATCACTGGCTACCTAGTGATGCTGCATCAGCGGGGCTTCACATGTATTGGAGGAGACATGTGCTAGTCTTCACCCACCTACCCTCTGCGACAAATGGCTGTTCGAGCGATGCCATAGAAGAACCACTTTTGGTTCCATGAAGAACCATGTTTGTCATACAAATGTGTGAAGAACCTTTAAAAGATCCCAAAAAATCCTTCTTTAGCAATTTAAAGGTCACATGTCTATTACCAAAATGCTTCTTTATTGAACCGAAAGAGGTTCTTCTACGGCACTGCTCAAAGAACCTGTTGTAGCACCTCTGTTTTTTAGAGTGTAATGTTGGGGACATTGCTAGTGATAGGGGGACTGGGTAACTGGCCTTCCAAATTAGGTAGAAAAAATGGGGCAAAATGCTAAATAAATAAATAAATAAATAAATAATAAAATGTCAGAAAATGAAAATAACAAAATGAGTTATTATTATTATTATTATTATTAATTTCAATGAAGAAATGAAAAAGCAAGAGGCACAACGCAGCGGCCTCCGAGGTTTCCTGTCGCAATTGCAAGAGGCAGGACCTTTCTGGTGACGTCACCACCCTGCCCCATTAGGCTGTAAGAAGGGGTCTTCATGGGACAGTCCAACCGTGGACCCACCCTACCTCGGCTGCAGCCTAGGCTCTGGAACACAGCTAATGTGTCCGCTTCCTCAAGGTCAGGCTTCACATCAGGCCTGATTAAAAAGAGGTGAATGAAAATGAACGAGGTACTTCATACACGCTCTTTTTCAGACGCTCCTCATTCCGGGAGAGGAGGTGTTCGATATAACTACATTAGCCATGAGGAAACCCTAAACAATAGAGCACTCTCAACCAATTGAAACCCGCTGGACGTGGCACTGAGGAGATTATGGTAATGCGGTTACTGCTGGGAATGGGTCACAGCATACCAAATCAGTTTCAGCCCACGGCCCAAGGACGGAGATGGGGAACTACAGGAACCTCTAGCAGGAGGTGAACACCATGCAGAGAGGAAACAGTCGGGGGGACAAACCCTACTCTGGATGGATCTACATATTAGGCAGTGAGTGAACGGTCAGTTCTCGAAGGTGATGAAGGTGCTGAAGCAGGAAAAATGGAAAAGCGTAAGAATCTGAGACACTCTGACAAGAACCAGACTGTGATGTTCTAGACAATGACTGGGTCAGAACATCCAGAACATCAGGCAGACAAACATACAGGACTTAAATGATCTGCTGCTTATATTAGTCTTGATGCTGGATACCACAGGACAGCTTCAGAGGTCTTGTCCATGCCTCGATGGGTCAGAGCCATTTTTGTGGAATGAGCAGGACCTACATATACATCTTAAGCTCTTAAGCTCTCTATTTCTGTCGCTGTACAGAGTGGCCTTGTGTACATTGTTCCTGGGATACCTGACTGTTGGACAGAAACCTTGTCTCAACATTTTTAATGAAATCTCAATCTGGCAATTGTTCTTTATATTGTTTCAAAACCTCAAGATGAACGGACCAATAGATAATAAAGCTCCAAAATGACATATATAATAAAATCGTTTACATTAACTTCAACTGAAAGTTAAGTCGTTTTTTTTCCTCCTCCTGTAAAGTTGCCTGTTTCTGAGATACAGCGATGCTGTACTCCTTATCTGTGAAAAACAGATCAATAGTGCATATTTGCCCAAAATGTATTTGTATAATGGTATTCATAGTGTGTACAGCCCAACCAGGTCCATCTAGATAATTCCATAGATATGCAAGGTGCCAGAAACGTAATACGCCTCACACATATTAATGTTCCAATTCCAGTGCTTGCAGGGAGCTATGTGTGAAGGGTTCCCACACTTAGGGTAGCAGATGTTACCACTGCACCGACAGTCACCATACGAGAAAACGGCACTGCATTAACCAACACAGTAAAGGGTAATCGCTACAGGAAAGACAGGAGACTTTATTACGCTACTGTGCACTAAAGTAAGAGCTAAGATACAACAACCAGTTTTACAAAAATAAAACAAAAGCTTGATTTGAGCTGTGTTAAGTGTTTTAACTGAGCCATAATGGAAGTATTTTGAGTAAACGTAGACGTAAACGCAGACGTAAACGCAGACGTAAACGTAGACGTAAACGTAGACGTAGATGTAAACATACCGCTTGTCATTGTCATGCCCGCATCACTGCGCCCGCCCCAGGGGGCGGTCTCGGGCCACGGCCCGCAGGCGATCATGAACACTCACAGTCACGGCCATGTTATGTTCTGGACTTTTAGAGCCCAGGTGCTGAGATATTCAGTCTCTCATCACTTCAAGACTTGACCACTGCAGCTCTCTTCTGGCTGGTGTCCCTCTGCGCACCATCAGACCCCTGCAGCTGATCCAGAACACAGCGGCACAGGTCGGATCGGGTCGTCTTCATCAGACCCCTGACTCTGGCCTACAAAGCCATGACTGGACCAGCCAGCCCCTCCGTACTTGATGGCGATGGTCAAAAGCCTGATCTGCACCAAGAGTTCCTGCACCAGTTCTCCAAGTCTATACTAGTTCCTAGTAACTGGAACTAGTGGTCCATTATGAACTGGACCATTATGAGTCCAGACGCCCATTTGCTAGTATATTTACACGGATTCAGACTGATCTCGGTTTGCTTTAAACACAGTGAAGACTCCTTTCATCCTTATTGTGGTCAATCTTAATAACATCCACTGTGCTTCTCTTAGTAACGCTGTGGATAATGATACAGCAATGCAGCTGCTAATGAGCAAACATAGCATAATTAGCACGGCTGGACGAAAGGGATCAATGCGTAGCTTACAGATCATATCAGTACTGATAGAAAATTGTGATCGATTTGCCCAAATATTTGGTGTATTAGGTGTACCTAAGATAAGATGTTTTAGGATATACTATATGGACAATATATTGACAAAAGTATTGGGACACACCTCTTAATCACTGAATTTGTGTCTGATTCAGTCCCATTCAGCGACAGGTGTATAAAATCCAGCCTCTAGTCCTGCAGTCTGCCTTTCCTCCACACATCAGTGAAAGAACAGGAGGTTCTGAAGAGCTCACTGAACTCCAGCGTGGTTCTGTATGTAATAGGAGACACCGCTGCACCAACAACTACAAGTCAGCTGGTGAAATTTCCTCCCTCCTAGATCTTCCTCCATCAGCTGTGAGTGGTGTTATTATTGAACAGTGGAAGAGTTTAGGAGGAACAGCTCACAGAGAGCAGCTCAGCCACCGAGTGTCTGTCAGACCACGTAAAGTTACAGAGCGGGGTCAGGGCCGAGTGCTGAGCTCAGAGCAGAGTGCAGAAAAGCCTCCAACTGACTCAGTAACTGCAGCAGAGCTCCAGACCTGCTGCTGCTGGTAGAGCTTAGAGCAAAGGAGGACCAACTCTATACTAATACAGCCTATGGGTTTAGAATGGGGTGTCTGAAAAGCTCCTATAGTTGTGATGTGTAGGTGTCCCAATATTTTTGTCCATTTCCTGCATATAAAGGAGAATGTTTAATCAGAGAGAAGAAGTGCAGAGGTTTGGTTGGTTTACCATAGTGGGTAACAATGGAACCACACTGACTGATCCGAGCCACTGTTAGACAGACGTCTTGAATGTCTGCACAAGAAAATGGGCCTTATTGTCCACTCCAGTCCACTCAGCACCCAGCATATCTATAAGTATAGGGATCTTCTAAATGCTGCATGTTCCTCTTATAATTAATAGCAAGTCAAAGCCTGACACCCTTTTACAGGACAATAAACAATGAACTCCTTCAGACCCCTTCATTAGCCACCCCAGTACCCTTATACAGCGCCAAGCCTTCCAGCACTTCCTTCAGGGCAACATTAGAAAGATCTACACTGAACACTCACCACAGTCTCACAACCATCCTCTCTCACACGTATCTCACGATATGTTCACTAGACATGCTACGACTGATCCCGTCTCTCTGTTTCAGAAGTGATGGATAAATCCACCTCTGTCGGCTGTGAGCTTGACCCCGCCCCCTGTCTATGCTCTGCTCCAGTGCCTTTAAAACAGCTCCAGTCACAGCAGTTCTCCAGAAGCCCAGTCGAGACTCAACGCATTCCTCAAATGACACGCCCGTCTCCAACCTACCTTTTTCAGCTGGCAAGCATTTCCCTCCAAAAACAATCTCCACGAGTCTTCCCCATCAGGCCGCTGTGCTCAGGATAGTTGTAAATGACCTACCTACTGCATGCTGCTGATAACGGAGCCGTAAGCATTCTTCGCCTTCCCGATCGTAGTGCTGCATTCAACATGATCCATTATGATGTTCTTCTCTCCGGTCTTATCTCCATTCACATTTCAGAATCAGCCTTAGACTGGTTCCACATCTTCCTCACTGACAGACAGCAATTGGTCACTGCTAATGGTGAACACAAGGAGTTCCTCAAGGATCCATTTACGGCCCCCTTCTCTTTTTTTTTTACCATGCACATGCCTCCCCTTGATCAAACCTCCCCGATATAGAGATATACAGTACTCTACAGAGGTTTTCTATGTAATATAATTTGATATTTCTTGATATTTTTCATTTTCTGAGCTACACTATTTGGACAAAAGTAATGGGACACCTGCTGATTTGTGGTTTCTTCTATATTCCAATTAAGGGTTTAAAAAGAAAAGAGATCCTGCTCTTGTTGGAGTAACTGTTTCTACTGTCCAAGGATAAAGGTTTTCTACTAGATTTTGGAGGAACTTTGCTGTGAGGATTTGATTGCATTCATCCCCAACTCCTCAACTCATCCTAAAAGTATTAGATGGAGCACCGCCATCATTTCAGAGAACACAGTTCTTCCACTGCTCCACAGCTCAATGCTGGGGGGCTTTATATACCCCTCAAGCCCACACCTGGTATTAGGCAGCATGGTGCCAATAGGTTAATCTAGGTTATCTGCTGCAGAGAGTCCTATTCTATTGCCAGTACTTCTATTCTACAGAGACTAGACAAGCCTGTGTCAGCAATGGGTGCAACTTGGAAGTAGTAAAATGCATTCATAAGGAGGTGTCCACAAATATTTGGACATATAGTGTACAATAAAAAATTAGGCATGCTCTGAGCTGTCATGGATCTGCAGTATATTGAGCTGCTGCCTTTACTAAATGCCCTTGAAGAACACCGTCCTCGAGTGTTTGGAAATCCAGAAACTTAGAATTTTTGCCAAACAATCACTGTGTAGTTCCAGTTCCTCTGTTCCACGGCTCAATCTTCCTTCATTATTCACAGCACCATCTCCTCTCCTGTCTTTCCGCCTCTGGTTAAACACTTTCAGCCTGTTAAACCGCCGCTTTACCCTCATCCTCTCCTCCTCCTCCTCCGCTTGCTTTCCCTCTTGTCTCATTAGAGCCTCCTCTCTCCGCTCTGCAGCTTTGATATCGTCGGCCTTCTTCAAATATGTAGCTTGCATATCCCCCGTTTCATCATGGGCTCTCCGAGCGCTCGGCTGTGGGAATCGCTGCTTAATTGAATTGTGGCAGAAAGGTTACAGGGCTGTGTTCTATTAGCCGCCTGACTCACCAGGGGCCCTGAAGGGAACACTGAGGGCCTGGAGGTGAAAATGATGTGAGAATCTCTCACTCTCTTCTGTTCTGACCTTATCTCTCTCTCTCTCTTTTTCTCTCTCCTGAGATGGAGGTGAGAACCCTGTCTGCAACTCTGGATCGGCCTTGACAGACAAAGCTGCATTTGACATGAGTCCAGGCATCTCGGATTTTGTTAAAAAAAGCACCGCTTGTCATCGGACTGTCAGTATTTTTAGCACGTTCCCGATCCAGTCGAGCCATTATTACAGGATGAATTCTCATCACTCGCCCACCAGAGCATGCATACTTACTGTACTGTAATATCACGCCAAGTGACGCTGTTGTTAGACCACACCAGATCACGCATGGTAAGCAATTAGTAACACACTAATCCGGGCTTGGGCTTGGGCTTGGGCTTGGGGCTGACGGTATGTCCAATTAAGGACGGTATTTAAAAAATGACAACGTGTCTGATTTGTCAAATATCTGTTCTGTGTCTATATCTAATACACAGCCAAATAAGCGAACTCCCTCTTGTGCATTTAACAGAGCCACAGGATGGGGGCGCTGGGGCGTTCATATGTCATATGGGAAAAAAACAAGCACTCCGTAGTTGCAAGTTCAGCGACCCCGAGTTCGACTGAAAGACAGAGCAGGGATGAGCCAGTCTACTAGATGTTTCCGAAAACAGTAGGAAACACTCCTGAGATGATTCCCTCAACACTCTGCTCGCAGATATGAGGGTTTATCATCTAAATGGGTGTGATTTGAGCCTCAATTAGCTAAAACTCGGCCTGTGCTGTGGTGTTTAGCATGCTAGCTAACTTATCTAAGAATGGGAGAAAAAAAAACGTATTTCTTTGTAGCCGTGCAGTCAGAACGTGCCGCTTTCGAGGAAACAGGTTGTGACGTGGAGAAATTAGCTTGTGAGACTGCTCAGACTGTGAGAAGAGTAAGCAAAATTTTGGACATTCATCAGAAATTCATCCGGTTATCCAACTGCTCACTCTGAGCTCGTTTGGGGAGTTAATCGGGCATCATTTCACCTCTCACACCGCACGTCAAACGACAGCCATTCGAGCAAAAATTCAGAGCTATCCTGAAATTCAGTCAGTAAAGACCAAATCAGGCTTTAAAACAAGCTGAAATGTCACCGTGTATGGCTGGCTATATTTTAGATATAATGTCAGATATAAAGATCAGCATATATAAAATATATATAAACATATATATAAACTACTTCCCTGCAGGGCTTGGTTTCCACTAGCAGGCTCCAATATTGAACTATTTTGTAAACAGTTTGAGTTTTTCTTGCCATTGTTGCCTTGGCTTGCTCAAGAGTGGCTCTATGTCAATAAATGTGAAGTGAATTCAATTGTCCAGAAACTGTCCAGGAGCCATCAGCTGGGATTGAACCTATATCCTCTTGGACAACTGTCAAGGATGCTAATCATCTTTATGTTCAGAGCCTACTGTGCTGGTGCTACTTACCCTGGTGTTGTTCCTCTCAGCCTTCAGCTCGGATATCTCCTCCTCTTTCTCCAGCAGCTGCTCCCGGCAGGCGTTCAGCTCCTTTGTCAGGGCTGCAAACTCCTGCAAAGCACAAAACAACAATTTTAGGATCCAGCTAACACTGAGTCTAACACTGAGTCGGGGGCTGATTTTATCATGGTGTACCCTTTAACACAGCAGTAGAGATGGTCACAATCTGCAGCACTGAGGAATACGCTGGCGGTGTCCTCACGTTACCTCGTACCAAGATTTCATACAGTTCTCTTTTACCATTATTATCCATTACAAGCTCTACCACTCACTATCAATCACCATCATTCTTCATCAGACACCACGACTCTCTACCAAACACCATCATTCTCTCTTAAAAACACCAACATGTACCATCCACCACCATCTTTCTTCACCAAACACCACCATTCTCCATTAAAATACAATAATTATCCACCAAACATAATAATTCTCCGCTAAACACCATCATTCTTCATCAAACCCCACCATTCTCCGCTAAACACCATCATTCTTCATCAGACCCCACCATTCTCCGCTAAACACCATCTCACACCATTCACACACTAACAAGTACCATCAACCACCATCATTCTCCACCAATCACCACCATTCTCTATTAAAATACCATAATTATCACCAAAACCATTAAAAACGCCATTGTTCACAATCAACCACCATCATTCTCCACCAAACACCACCAATCTCCAACAAACACCTCCATTCTCCAAACACCATCATTTACCACCAAATACCACCATTCTCTGATCACCATCATTCTCTACCATACACCACCATTCTCCAATAAACACCACAATTCTCCACCAAACACCACCATTCACTGATCACCATCATTCTCTACCAAACACCACCATTCTCCAATAAACACCACCATTCTCCACCAAAAACGTTCATCACTAGGGGTCTGGTGAGAACAGCTCCTGTGTGTGCTCTGCCTGCTAACATCTGCTGTGTGCCGACCAGCAGAGTGAGGAGATTCACTGAGAGATTTCTGTGTCTGTGGAGTCATTTCACAATTCAGTGCCACCCTCCAAAAAAACAACACCAACCAGCCCAACACACACACATACACACACACACACAAAAGGCCTGTTCTCTGCTGTCCCCAACACACACACACACACACACACATGGTCTGCTCCCTCTCTCAGCAGATGGATAATTGATAGAGGCTGATCTAAATGCCACAGAGTCACAGCCAGGCCAATTACAGCAGTAGGCCCGTTCTGGATGATCCAAATGGTCCAGCATGTTCCTCTCTGAGCCCCGGGGCCAGGCAGACTGGCCTTACTGTGTGTTCCACACCCTTAGTAATCCACACATACATCTGCAGCATACAGACTCATCAGCAGTGCTCATTTAGCTTCACACACACTTTACAGTTTACCTCAGTGTGAGGAGCTCTGTGTTAGCGTTGGCCTTCATTAATCTGAGAGCAGTGTTGGCCTGTAAAGGTCAGATCCAAGCAGTTCAGCCAAACCACACTAAAGCACACAGGTATTTATGCAAACCTACGGACAGCGACAGTAAGAGTAAGCTTTGTTAGTGAGAACCTGCACGAGTACATGAGTAGACAGGTCAGCACACCTAAAAGAGTGAACATCTGCCTTGAACAGTGTCAACATCTGCACAAAATCATCACACACTCTTCAGACGTCAAGCTAACACTGAGTCGGGGGCTGCTTTTATACACCAATAGAGACGGTTCCCATCTGCAGCACTGAGAAATACACTGGCGATGTCCTCATGTTTCCTTGTAGCAAGACTTCATACAGTTCTTTTACCATCCTTCTCTAACAAACACCATCATTCTCCATTAAAACCACCAAAATTCACCCTCAACCACCATCCTTCTCCATTAAAACCACCAACACTCACCCTCAACCACCATCATTCTCTAACAAACACCATCATTCTCCATTACAAACACCAACACTCACCCTCAACCACCATCATTCTCTAACAAACACTATCATTCTCCATTAAAACCACCAACACTTACCATCAACCACCATCATCCACCAACAAACACCATCATTCTCTAACAAACATCATCATTCTCTAACAAACACCATCATTCTCCATTAAAACCACCAACATCCACCAACAAACACCATCATTCTCCATTAAAACCACTAACATTCACCCTCAACCACCATCATCCACCAACAAACACTATCATTCTCTAACAAACACCATCATTCTCCATTAAAACCACTAACATTCACCCTCAACCACCATCATTCTCTAACGAACACCATCCTTCTCTAACAAACACCATCATTCTCCATTTAAAACCACCGACATTTACCATCAACCAAAGAAACACCATCATTCTGCAACCTGTGGTTGAATGTATTCATTAGAGGGGGTGATGTCCGCAAACATTTGGCCGCCTGAACAGCAGGATTTTGACTTTTCTGGAGCTGATCTCACCACCTAAACAGCCCATGAAGGCCAGGGAGGTTTTGGGATTCAAAAATGAAACATGCGATCATGTCAGGTGCAAATAAGCAAAAGACCTCTCTGGAAGACAGGACGCAGACAGTGAGCAGATATGGTCAGCCCCACCCAAACCCTACACCCCCTTACAAACAACTGATACCCAAGACCTTTAAGTGGCAGGTAGGATCAGAGCAGGGATTCAATCCAACAGGAGGAGAGCTCAATAAGAAACAGCTCCTGGACACTCCGTGGGCAAACACGTTCCTGGCTGCAGGCAGGACAGCCTGTCCCCTGAGGACGAACTGGGATCAGGTACAGCTTCGGGCTGCAGCTCGGGCCGTGCAATAACACAGCTATTGATTGGAGCTGTGCTGGGCTGGCTTAATTATAGCTGAGTAATTGAACAGGGATCTCCGCAGCTGAACACCCTGAAGCCCACATCCATGATGGACCTGGAGCAGGCATGACGAAGCCTTGGTGTGACTGAGCAGGGCTGCAACCACTGTCCCTCTCCACCAAACAGCATTACTCCCATCCAAACCACATCATTCTCCACCAAACACTGTAATTCATCACCATGTCATACTACATCAAACACCACTGTTCTCAACAAAACACCATCATTCTCCACCAAACATCATCATTCTCCATAAAAAATAACTACTCACATCCAAACCGTTATTTTCCACCAAACACCATCATTCTCCACCAAACATCATTACTCTCATCCAAACCACATCATTCTCCACCAAACACTGTAATTCTCCACCATGTAATTCTATATCAAACACAATAAAAGACCTAAAATCTACAACCACTGTCAGTCTCCACCAAACATCACCATTCTCCACCGTGTCACTGCAAACACCACCATTCTCCACCAAACACCATCATTCTCCACCAAACACCATCATTCTCCACCGTGTCACTGCAAAAACCACCATTCTCCACCAAACACCACCATTCTCCACCAAACACCCGTATTCTCTACCAAACACCATCATTCTCCACCGTGTCACTGCAAACACCACCATTCTCCACTGTGTCACTGCAAACACCACCATTCTCCACCAAACACCATCATTCTCCACCAAACACCATCACTCTCCATGTCATTCCCTACCAGACAGCTTCTCCTTATGGCAGCAGGTCTTTGGTCAGAAACTGACCCCTGATGAAGGCCCAGAGGACGACTCACAAGTAAAAATACAGGCTGGATTTTTTTTCTGGACCTGGATTTGCCACCTAATGATGATTATGTCTAATCTCAAGACAAGACAGTAACATAGATCCCCTACACACACACACACACACACACCCATCCACACACACACACACACATTTTAACGGTGCTTCTCCAGCAGAGCACTACAGGACTCAGTATCAAAGCTTCCTCACTGCTCTATGCGGGGTACCGCAGGTCAAAGGTCAAAGACTGCATCCTGCGAGCTCACAGTGCCGTGACTCTGCTCTTCCCGGGAGTGATGTAGCGGACGTAGGAAGCCGGAGCAGCGGAGCAGCCGGAGCAGCCGGGTGCTTCATTAGCGTGTAGGAGGACTTTGCCACATGTATTGACTTTTCCCTCCCGCAGTCCTGGGCTTATTATCCGACTACATCACCGCGCCGCCTGAGGCCCGAAGCTGTCTGACATACAGCCAGAATCTTCGGCCCTGATGCAACACACACACACACACTCACACACACTCACACACTGACACACACACACACACAGTAAAGCGCAGTGTGCTGGGCCTGGTAAAGGAGGAGTAAACACGGTGGAGGATCTGGGCGCTTGGGGACTGGACTGGAGGATTGTGTAACATCTTCTGTTTTTAGGCTCCAAAAGCAGTTAATAGATATCAGCTCAGAGGATCCTCCAAGTACGGAACCGACCCGAGCCAGCGGAACCAGGGCCAAGTACCTTCATTTTAATCCAAGTCCTGAAGTTATGGCGTCCACAAAAACTCCACAGAAGCAGTACCAGCACAAGCACCCTACTCCATCACCCCACTCCAAACGTCTAGATATCAAACAGTTTCTGAAATAATCTGGTCTAGAATTGTTCTGCAGTTCTCCATGAGGCTCTAGATTTATTACTCTGGTACTACAGGTCTTTCTTCTCTTGTTCTGCAGTTCATCCTGAGGCTCTAGATTTATTACTCTGGTTCTGCGGTTCTTCCTGATTCTCTAGAACTCTTAATCTGGTTCTGCAGTTCATCCTGAGGCTCTAGAACTCTTACTCTGGTTCTGCAGTTCATCCTGAGGCTCTAGAATTATTACTCTGGTTCTGCAGTTCATCCTGAGGCTCTAGATTTATTACTCTGGTTCTGCAGGTCTTTCTTCTCTGGTTCTGCAGTTCATCCTGAGGCTCTAGATTTATTACTCTGGTTCTGCGGTTCTTCCTGATTCTCTAGAACTGTTAATCTGGTTCTGCAGTTCATCCTGAGGCTTTAGAACTCTTACTCTGGTTCTACAGTTCATCCTGAGGCTCTAGAATTATTACTCTGGTTCTGCAGTTCATCCTGAGGCTCTAGATTTATTAGTCTGGTTCTGCGGTTCTTCCTGATTCTCTAGAACTCTTAATCTGGTTCTGCAGTTCATCCTGAGGCTCTAGAACTCTCACTCTGGTTCTGCAGTTCATCCTGAGGCTCCAGAATTATTACTCTGGTTCTGCAGTTCATCCTGAGGCTCTAGATTTATTACTCTGGTTCTGCAGGTCTTTCTTCTCTGGTTCTGCAGTTCATCCTGAGGCTCTAGATTTATTACTCTGGTTCTGCAGGTCTTTCTTCTCTGGTTCTGCAGTTCATCCTGAGGCTCTAGATTTATTACTCTAGTTTTGCGGTTCTTCCTGATTCTCTAGAACTGTTAATCTGGTTCTGCAGTTCATCCTGAGGCTCTAGAACTCTTACTCTGGTTCTACAGTTCATCCTGAGGCTCTAGAATTATAACTCTGGTTCTGCAGTTCATCCTGAGGCTCTAGAACTCTTACTCTGGTTCTGAAATCCTAGAATCCTTAGACTCTTATTCTGGAATCCTTACCACGGCTCTAGATTTCTTATTCAGGTTCTGAGATTCTTACTGTGGTTCTAAAATTCTCACTATGATTCTGGAAATCCTACTCTACTTCTGAAATATTTACTGTGCAGTCCTAGAGTCCTTGTGGTGGTTCTAGACGCCTTAGTCTGGTTCTACAATCTGTACTGTTGCCCTAGAATTTGAATAGTTTGAACATTCTTACTCTTATTCTAAATTCTTACTCTTCCTGAGGCTCTGTAATTCTTACTGTTATCTAGAACACAGAATGAGTTAAGAAAAATGATCTCAGACACTTTGATTTCTGAGTTTTCACTCCATTGTAATTGGGGCTCTTTGCTGGTTCAGCCTGACAGATTCTCCGCTGTAGAGCAGAAGCTCAGTCACAATCTCGGCCTCTTGTGAATCACAAACTGGAGAACAGAGGAAATACAGCAGACTAAACACTAAACCTTCCCAGAAGAAGCTGCATCTCAGGCCGGGCTGTGTGGGTTTGAGGCTTACTGCAGAGCTGCATGTAGCAGAACGTGTGATGGAGCTTGTTAAAGGCCTACAGAGGCGTCTGCACACCAATCTGAAAGCACTGAGCTTTATCGGAACATTCTTCCATACAGGTGCATTTCGTAGGTGTACAGTTACTGTACTGTAGCCTGGGCGTGGGTACGGATACTTAAAATGTCCCGATACTTAAAGGAGCTGTACCAGAACACTGAACAAAAACATTTGCAGTGTATGACCGCCCACATGCTCCTGCAGCATCCACACACACACACACACACACACACACAGGATAGAGACTCAGCACATCTCATTTCCTCAGCTTTAAATATTCAAGAAGGTCATCTCTGACTGTAAGAACATCTCCTTAACATCTCGCTGCTCCTTCACACTGCAGACAGGAAGCAAGTCAGAAAGTATGCAGCGAGTTGCTATCACTTACTCTAATCCACAGAGAGTTTACAGAGTCAACTAATAAGACATACTGAATAATTCATACTACACACCGAACAATTTACAGTAGATACTGCTCTGGATACTGAACAATTCATAGCTGATACTTAATAATTCACACTAGATACTGAACAAATCCTAGTGGATACTGAAGAAATCCACTGTGGATACTTAATAATTCATAGTGGATACTTAATAATTCATAATAGATACTTAATGATTCATTGTGGATACTGAATAATTCATAGTAGGTACTAAACAATTCATAGTGGATACTTAATTTATAGTAAATACTAAATAATTCATACTATATACTGAACAATTCATAATAGATACTGAATAATTCATAGTAGGTACTAAACAATTCATAGTGGATACTTAATAATTCATAATAGATACTGAATGATTCATAGTGGATACTGAATGATTCATAATAGATCCTGCACAATTTATACTACACACTGAACAAATTTATAGTGGATACTAAACAATTCATAGTGGATGCATAATTTATAGTAAATACTTAATAATTCATAGTGGTACTTAATAATTCATACTAGATACTGAATAAATCCACTGTGGATACTTAATAATTCATAGTGGATACTTAATAATTCATAATAGATACTGAATGATTCATAGTGGATACTGAATGATTCACAGTAGATCCTGCACAATTCATACTACATACTGAATAATATTTATTTTATTAATATTAATATAAGCATCATACTAATTCACATATAGTTATAGAAATGATATAGAGTCTAGTCATAATTTAAGAGCACTTCTAAAGCACTTCTATATATAATAAGTTCCATCTATATAATAAGGCAAACTGGTTGTGCTTCAGAGGCTTAAAACATTATTTGGATGATCCTAGTTTTCTAATACCTGAATCTATAACTGGGTATATAAACACACAGTGATAAATAATGAACAGCTAATACAGGATAAGAGCTGGACTGGTGGAATGACCATAACAAACACAGAGGGCTAACTGATATAACCCCCCCACCCCCCACCTCCACCACCCCCCTCTATCTCTCTCTCTCTCCCACACTCGGACAGCTGTTTCTGGGTCAGTGTGTGAGCAGGGTAGAGCAGTGTGTGTGATTTAGTCTGGCCTTCGTCTGCTGAAGTGAGAGGGGTCAGTGCCCCCTCCCTGGGGGAGTGTAAATCTGTACACACAGAGGGAAATCCCACTGAAGACGAGCGGCTTACAGCTCAACCACACCGGTTCCCTCAGACCCAGAGACCAAAACACGAAACCTCCTTCAGTCCGACAAAGCACACCGTCACTCAAATCCATCAGTCAGATCCATCCCTCAGACTCATCCATCATATCCATCTCTTAGACTCATCCCTCAGACCCAGAGACCAAAACAAGAAACCTCCTCCAGAGCACACCATCACGCAGATCCATCAGTCAGATCCATCCCTCAGACCCATCCCTCATATCCATCCCTCAGACTCATCCCTCAGACCCATCCCTCATATCTATCCCTCAGACCCATCACTCACATCCATCCCTCAGACTCATCCCTTAGACCCATCCCTCATATCCATCACTCAGACCAATCACTCAGACCCATCACTCAGACTCATCACTCAGACCAATCACTCAGACAATCACTCAGACCAATCACTCAGACCCATTACTCAGACCAATCACTCAGACCAATCACTCAGACTCATCACTCAGACAATCACTCAGACCAATCACTCAGACCAATCACTCAGACTCATCACTCAGACCAATCACTCAGACAATCACTCAGACCAATCACTCAGACCAATCACTCAGACTCATCCCTCAGACCAATCACTCAGACAATCACTCAGACCAATCACTCAGACCCATCACTCAGACCAATCACTCAGACCAATCACTCAGACCCATCACTCAGACCAATCACTCAGACCAATCACTCAGACTCATCCCTCAGACCAATCACTCAGACAATCACTCAGACCAATCACTCAGACCAATCACTCAGACCCATCACTCAGGCCAATCACTCAGACCAATCACTCAGACTCATCACTCAGACCCATCACTCAGACCAATCACTCAGACAATCACTCAGACCAATCACTCAGACCCATCACTCAGGCCAATCACTCAGACCAATCACTCAGACTCATCACTCAGACCCATCACTCAGACCAATCACTCAGACCCATCACTCAGACCCATCACTCATGCCAATCACTCAGACCAATCACTCAGACTCATCACTCAGACCCATCACTCAGACCAATCACTCAGACCCATCACTCAGACTCATCATTCAGAACCATCACTCAGACTCATCACTCAGACTCATCACTCAGACCAATCACTCAGACCCATCACTCAGACTCATCATTCAGAACCATCACTCAGACTCATCACTCAGACTCATCACTCAGACCAATCACTCACACCCATCACTCACACCCATCACTCAGACCCATCACTCAGACTCATCACTCAGACCCATCACTCAGACCCATCACTCAGACTCATCACTCAGACTCATCACTCAGACCAATCACTCACACCCATCACTCAGACCCATCACTCAGGCCAATCACTCAGACTCATCACTCAGGCCAATCACTCACACCCATCACTCAGACCCATCACTCAGACTCATCACTCAGACTCATCACTCAGACCCATCACTCATCCCTCATCGCTGCTACTGCACTATGGAGCTTTGGTGGTGGAGCTGCAGGACAAGACTCTCTTTTTAGAACTGCTGTGTAAAATCCTGTAGTGTTACTCTACCGCCTCAGCACACATGCTTCTCTTTCCCCTCAAATACCTCAGGTTGTTCACAAATGCATGTGTACAGTGAGTCCACGAGGGGGCGCTCTAAGCCTGATTTGTATCTACTGCAGTAGAGTAAAACTGAATCACACTCCACACCTGTAGGGGGAGCCCTGGGCCATAGTGCTGCTTTAAAATGTGAGAAGAGTCCATAAAACTGTTAATATTAATATATATCTGCACATGCAATGAGCACTCACACACACACACACACACACACACACACACACACACATTACAACCAATCTAGCTCTCAGTGAAGACCAAAAGAATGTGAGGATAATTGTCTTCTTATTTCAGAGGCTGAAGATGATTCACACTCTCAATCGGCTGATAATAGAACCCCCCCTTAAGCAGCTGAGCCACTGTCTATCCCCCCACACCCCCCCCGCTCCTCCACCGTTTAACTACACCACCGAACCACACAGTCTGCACACCCAACACCACCACCATCAATAAGAAGAAATCAGCTCCTCCACCAGACCTCACTTTTAGCTTCACACAAACAACCACCAATCAGCCAAAACATTAAAACCACCAACAGCCAAAACATTAAAACCACCGACAGCTGAAGTGAAGGACACTGATGATCTGGATCCAGTGGCTCCTGTCTGTCAAGCGTAAGAATCTGAGACACTTTGACAAGAACCAAACTGTGAGGTTCTAGACAATGACTGGGTCAGAACATCTCCAGAACATCAGGCATCAGGTCCAGTGGGGTATTCCTAGTATGCAGTGGTCAGAACTATTTGTGATGATGATAAAGATGATGATGATGAAGATGATGACAATGAAGATGATGATGATGATGAAGACAATGATGAAGATGATGATGATGAAGATGATGACAATGAAGAAGAAGAAGATGATGATGAAGACAATGATGAAGATGATGACAATAAAGATGATGAAGATGATGAAGACGAGGATGATGAAGATGATAATTATGATGATGAAGACGATGATAAAGATAATGAAGATGAGGATAATCACGCTGTGTGGTCTGCTGTGTATTTTTGAAGTCTGATTTATGGTTTTTAATAAATTTATGTTTAAAAAATCAAAATTACCCACAGAAATGCATTGATGGGATGTTGAGATCTGAATTCTAACTGACAGTGTGATGTCACACTCTCACAACCAGGAAGCACCACCATAGCAACCACCTAGGATGTTATAGCAACCATATAGCAACCCCCTAACAACCACCTGTGACACCAAAGTAACCACCTGGAACACCATAACAACCACATCTCAACCACCTGTGGCATCATAGCAACCCCTAACACTATAGCAACCACCTAGCAACCGTCTGGAACACAATAGCAACCAGCCAGCACCACCATAGCAACCACCAAGGATGCCATAGCAACCATACAGAAACCCCCTAACAACCACCTGTGACAACAAAGCAACCACCTGGGACACCATAGCCTAGCAACCACATAAAACCACCTACAACACCATAGCAACCACTCAGAACACTATATGCTTTACTATGCTTTAAATGCATTCTTTCTATTTGCCACATTTCAGGCACTGTAGTTCCTTCAGGAAATGCAAATTTAGTTATCATCATCATCATTATTATTATTATTATCATTATTATTATTATTATTATTATTATTATTATTATTACTGTGTGTGCCTTTGGTTCAGTAAGCATTACTCTGAAGCATCAGCACATCAGCGGCGGTCAAGAGCAGAATTCATTCCGTCACAGCTCGGGCGGACAGCAGGGTCAATAACATCCAAGGTTCTCATTTCATGTCTTGTGGAGTCCATCTCTCGAACGGTCAGATCTGTTTTGGCTACACAATATTAGGTGGGTTTTAATGTTATGGCTGATGCAGTGCTGCAATATGGGCAGTTTAGTGTTCAAGCCTGTGAGTTTCTGCTGTTTATTAGAGTATAAGAAGTGTGACCACTGAGAACTGACCACCGTGTCAGTGAGTGCAACAGAGGAAGCAGAAGAGATGGGCTGAGAGGGTCACGGATTTGTCCAGCTCTCTGAACTACAGCTAAAAAACAAACAGGTCCCATCATGTGTGATTATCCACTAATCTCATCAACACACACACACACACACACACACACACACACGTATGGAGGACAGAGCCCTGAGCACCACAGCTCGTTACACAGCACACAAGAGCTCCTTCAGTCTGACTGATAAACCAGCCTAAACCTAGCCAGTATGAAGCTCTAATAGCATTAATATCCAGTATTAAAGCTCTAATAGCATTAATATCCAATATGAAGCTCTAATAACATCAATATCCAATATGAAGCTCTAATAGCATCAATATCCAGTATGAAATTCTAATAACATTAATATCCAATATGAAGCTCTAATAATATTAATATCCAGTATGAAGCTCTAATAACATTAATATCTAGTATGAAGCTCTAATAATATTAATATCCAGTATGAAGTTCTAATAACATTAATATCCAGTATAAAGTTCTAATGACATTAATATCCAGAATAATTTTAAATATCTATAATATTGCAAAGTGGTGATACAGTCTCAGGGCACATTGTTGGAAATGTACTTTAAATGAATAACTACAATTGATTATTTATAATACAGCAATCTAATGTTTTATTTTCTTAAACAATTAACTTTAGAAATTGAGTAAAAATCTGAATTAAACAAAAAAATAAATGATAACAAACGATGGAAACATTTGATAAAAGTGAATAAATGTATTTTCTGCAGTCTCTTAAAGAGAGCTCCTCTTTCTCTCTGTTTTTCTCCATCTTTCCAAAATGCTTTGTGAACCCTGAGTGATTGAAAAGTGATTGGCCAGTTTCACCCTTGACCTTTTTATTTCACCTCTGGGAGAGCTTCTCCAGCAGCCATTCATGTTATTGAGCTCTATTTTTGGATCACTAAAAGACATATTACTCTATAATCTGGAACCAAACATAAATTGAAAAAGAGAGTGAGAGGGGTGGGGGTGGGCCAAAAATAAAAAAACCCTGGGTTTTTTTCCAGGAACGACAGGTACACAGTTCTATTCCAACACAAGATCGGCCTTTTACAATGCTGATATCAAAGAAGACTGCAACATTAGTCTAGCAACACCTCAATAAACACTCCTATACACTAGAATAGAAGATATTAACCGATAAACACCTCAATAAACACTCCTATACACTAGAATAGGAGATATTAGTCCATAAACACCTTAATAAACACTCCTATACACTAGAATAGGAGATATTAGTCCATAAACACCTCAATAAACACTCATATACACTAGAATAGGAGATATTAGTCCATAAACACCTCAATAAAAACTCCTATACACTAGAATAGGAGATATTAGTCCATGGACACCTCAATAAACACTCCTAAACACTAGAATAGGAGATATTAGTCCATAAACACCTCAATAAACACTCCTATACACTAGAATAGGAGATATTAGTCCATGGACACCTCAATAAACACTCCTAAACACTAGAATAGGAGATATTAGTCCATAAACACCTCAATAAACACTCCTATACACTAGAATAGGAGATATTAGTCTGTAAACACCTCAATAAACACTCCTAAACACTAGAATAGGAGATATTAGTCCATAAACACCTCAATAAACACTCCTATACACTAGAATAGGAGATATTAGTCCATAAACACCTCAATAAACACTCCTATACGCTAGAATATGAGATATTAGTCCATAAACACCTCAATAAACACTCCTATACACTAGAATAGAGATATTAGTCCATAAACACCTCAATAAACACTCCTATACACTAGAATAGGTGATATTAGTCCATAAACACCTCAATAAAGCAGCAATGCCATTGGCTAAACTGTACATTTTACAACCATGGAGGAAATGTGGTGTCTATGTGGTGGTCTGATAAGGAAACACGGCCAACAGTGGATAAGCTCAAAAACTGCTTCTGACACTCAGGCACAAATCCGCTCTTTTGAAAGGTCACTGGGAACAAACTGGAACCCGTCCAGCCAAAAAAAAGAACACATTAGCACCTTGGGGTCAGATAGTGAGCTCTCAAGGGTGCACTTATATGAGCTGGTCTCAGTGGTTGTGTCTTTGGTGGAGATGGCGGACTCAGTCAATAAGAAGAGTGAACACTGGGATATTTAAGGTAACCAGGTCTTTAAACCTCAGGTTAAATGCTGATAATAAACATCTCACATGGGGATCAATTCATTTCTCCAGGAGAAGAGCATCCCCTCAACTTTTCCATCAGCGCGACCCTGATCCCCCGAACCGGCTTTTGCTGAGAGCTGGTTTCAAGGTGGTTGAAAAGCTGGTCACTCAGGTGAAAACATACCCTATACTGGTAAGCCAGGTGGGTAAGCAGCCTATCTTTTTACCTGTATAGGGTAACCTGTATGTGTTCTAGCTGGTCAATTCAGCATGACCTAACTGACCAAGCTGGTTGTCAAACAGGTCATACTGGCTGACTAGTTCAGACAAGCTGGTTAATAAATCGGGTCAAGCTGTACGACCAATATAGTCAAGCTGGTCATACTGGTGAACCAGTGTGGCCAAGCTGGTCGTGAGACAAAGATGAGGCCATGCTGGTAATGTCAGTCAACCAGCATGGTCATGTTGGTCAACAGGCTTATACTCATACAAGTGGACCAGAATAGTCAAGCTTTGTCATTGGACAAAGGTTCATGACGGTCAATCATTCTGGTCATGTCAGTAGAGTCTTGAGGCTTGAGTCTGAACTTTTGACTTTTCTCTGGATGTTCTGACCAAAACATGACAAAAATCAGCAGGACCATCCTGACCAATCTGGCTGTCATGTCGGTCATACTGGTTGACCAATCTGAGCAAGCTGGTCATGCTAGTGTACCAGCAAGGTCAAGCTGGTCATTAGACACAAAATGCCATGTTGGTCAACCAATTTGGTCATTCTGGTTGTCTAGCTCTGAGTTTGATAGACTAGCTGGTCTATCAGCATGGCCAATGGTGGGTCAAGCTGGTCATAGACTGAGATCATAAGACACATAAGGCCGTGTTGATCAACCAATCGGTCATTCTGGCCATGTCCGTCAACCAGCATGGTCATGATGGTCAATTCTGGTCACCAAGCCTGCTACAGTGGTTGACAGACACTGATGTGCTCTGGTGTGTGCAGCTGATTCACAGGTGTAGACACTATGAGGGAGCTAACAGGGTTGATGTCGTCAATTTAGGATGAAAGTGTATGCTGTCGGCCAGTGAAGGCTGCAGGAGGACAGGCTGGGGGAAGGCGATAAGGCCGTTGTGGTGGGGGGGTGCTGTCTGTAGATGGGAAGAGAGGGAGAGAAATGCAGATATCAGAGCGTTAGCGGCCCGCCGCTCATCTGTGTCTAATATCTGCTTTAACTCGCTTCACATGGACTTATCAGAGCTCTCCATCTCCATCAACAAACACACCACAGACCAGAGTTCATTGCTGGAAGACGGTTCTGTATGGAACTAGCTCCAAAAAGAACCCCTTGTAAGTCCTGTCCAGAACCCTTTTGACTAAGAGTGTGGCCTTCTAAGAGTTAAGAGGGTGAGTCCGGCTCCCTGTGGATTTGCACTGCTCGTCTTTTGGATCTGTCAGTAAATAAAGGAGCTGTGTTTGTCCCACAAACACGGTCAGTCAGTGTTTAAAGGTCAGTGTGGACAGGCCACTGCCACCTAGAGTTACTGCTGTTATTAAGGTAAGTGTTGCAGCATTAAATCAGACAGGGGAGAAAGGAACAACACACACACACACACACACAAACACAAAATACGGTTTAAAAGTATATTGTAAAATATTTTCTTATTCTAAAGACCTAAAATCTCCACATTAACATTCATATTAATGCCATGTTAAAGGGTTCTTTAAGGGTTCTTCAGTGAAGGAAATGGCTCTGCAGATAGTTCTCGTACAAGGAAACCCTCTTGTAGATTTGCATGTTAAGGGCTGTAGTAACTTCAGGCTCCTGCAGATGGCGCTGCACGAGGACGATGGGGCTATAAATACCTGTGGGCTGTGTGAGCGACGGGATTCGTCGGTTGAGAAGAGGTAGTTCAGTGCAGTGAGGGTCTCATTGGATGTGTGGACAATGGGTTGCGAAGCAGGGAGTGGCCAAAGACCTTAGTGTGAAGGAAGGCGCTGAATCTGCAGGTGTGTGGAAGCTTACGGTCATACGGGTCTACCAGCAGTGGCAGAGATCCCGGCCTACAGGACATTCTCCTCAAAGGCAAGAACTGCTTCTAGAAGATAAATCCAGTAAAAGGGAGAAACAAGAGCTTCTCATTCTGAAGAAAGTAGTGAGATCTTGTCGGTGAGCTAGTCTGAAGAACAGAGCTCAGTTCCTCCAGGTTTCTCCTGCACGCCCCCCAGTCCAGCCAGCTCAGCGTGGAGGATGTGTTCACCTCCATCATCAGCAGCAGCAGCAGCAGCTCACCTGATTTACCATCATTAAGCCCTGATTTACCACCAAACCAGGTGTTGATCTGAGGAGAACTCTGAATAATACTAGACTCCATGAGAGAGGAGAACTTTGAGAAGAAAAGAAGATATAAAGATATGGGGTCCTCAAACTTTTGACAGACAACCCTGCTAAACACACACATACACGCTCAACCCAAGACTCATGTGCACATGCACATACGGCAAGGAAAACAAAGGACAGACGCACCCAAACACACACACACACACACACACACACACACACACACACACGTAGACATCAGTAGCAGTGTGCCCGGCAGCTCTGCTCAGATTGCATTAGTGTAAGAAGTCTGATTCTCTGGCATTTTCCTAAAGGTCTTCAGATCAGAACATGAAGCCACACACACACACACACACACACACACACACACACACACTACAGCCTGGCTCTCCACAAACACATACAGTACATTCTTGAAATGAAAGGTGCCACAAGCGGGTTCTTTGAGGAATTCCATAGAAGAACCTCTGTTCTAAAAGAGGCGTGAGTGAAGAACCTTTTCACAGGATTGAAGAAGTCGCTGTAAAGGTTCTTTGCCAATTTAACGGTTCTTCAAAAGATGGTTCTTCTACAGCATCCCTTAAAGAACTTAGAAACGTTGGCCTGTTTCTGACTGCTGATCATGGCAGTAACAAGTCTTCAGCATCGGTGCTAATTGTTTTAATCACATCTAAATAATAACTTGGCATAGCTTTAATATTGTGGAATGCGAGTGGGCGCTCTTAAACTGTGTATGTTAATGAGCGCTGTACAGTAATGCTGTGCTCAGAGGAACAGATGTTCATTAAAACGTCCACACACACACACACACACACACACACAGACAGACGGAGCAGGAGCAGAATGATAACAGCTCTTTAGTTCCACTCTGAGTCTGCAGGAAGTTTCTCTGCGGGGGCACGGCTCTCTCTTCGTGTCTCCCATCAAACCGCAACAAATTCATTTCTGCTTCTTGATTCCCGATTTAAGCTGTGAGAGAAATCCCTCCGGCTGATTTCACGGACGCAAGCGGCCCTGTGTAGCAAACCTCCATCACATATGAGTCTGAAACAGCATTCCTCAGATATCCGTCCGGCCTGAACCGCTGACCCGGCTGTGAACGGCTTCGAGATAGCCCGGCGAAATCAAATTTGTTGGAGCTACGGAGCTAAAGTCACTAACAAGTCATGGATTAGCATGGCGCTACGGTGCTAACTGCACGCTATCTGAATCCTCACACGCTCTCCTCAAAGCTTGTGGAGGTGTTCGGTAATCGTTCGGTAATCTCCAGTAGACCTGATACTCACTGTTTATCTATGAACACAGACGAAACTACACCGTACAAAAGTTTGTGGACACCCCTTCTAATGAATGCATTCAGCCACTTTAGGTTCCAGCCATTGCTGACACAGATGTGAAAATGCACACACACACAGCTTGTCTAGTCTCTGTAGAGAAGTACTGCCAATAGATTAGGACTTTCTGCAGCAGATAAACTAGATGAACCTATTGGCACCATGTTGCCTAATAATGCCAGGCGTGGGCTAGAGGGGTGTATATCAAGCCCCCCAGCATTGTGAGAGCTGTGTTCTCTGGAATGATGGTGGTGGAGCTCCATCCAGTACTTTTGAATAGGAGGAGTTGGAGAGTTTGGGATGATGAGGTGGTGTGGTGGTGATCCACATCATCTTTAAAAGAATCACATGGAGGCCTCAGCTCCCAACCTATAGGACTTTACCACAGGTACCACAGGACCCTTCAGAGGTCTTGCGGAGTCCTGTTTTGGCAGCACGAGAGGGACCATAATATTAGGCAGATGGTTTTAATGTTATGGCTGATCGGTGTGTGCTCAGTGTGTGTACCACTCAGTGTGTGGTAGCCTTTACACAAGCCAGGCTCCCTGGAGTGGCAGCCGATGCACAAAAATGCCTATATACTGTATGTAAGTGCTGAGCTCAGGCTTTCTCTGACCTCTAAAGGAGAGATCAGATGGGGGGGAGTGCAGAAAGCTCTGATAACAGCACATCCTCACAGGAATACGCACAGTGCTGTACAGCACTATATAAATCATGTATATCCGGCTGTACAGGTGTACGTCACGGCACCAATCACTGACTGAAAGTGGGGCATCTTTCCATCTTCACTTAGCGATTAGTGCAGAGGCCAGGAGACCAGCGACATCACAACCACCCTGAATTCATGGGGAGTGTATTTGATGACGGAGTGGTGTGTAGAAGTCCCAGAATTCACTCCTGTTGTATCTGAATCTCCTCTGGGGGGGCGTAAGAGAGCACTGTTTAGAAACAGATCAACTTAATATAGAGTCGGGCTAAAGAACAGCTGCCAAACATGGTGGAGGTAGTTTCACACACTGTTACTGTAACTAAGACCCCTAAAGGAAACAGTGTGAGGCTAACGTGCCCCAGCTGACGTTTGATACATCATCTTATACTCATGTACGTACTGTAGATGTGATGGTGGGTCAGTCAGGAGTGTACTGTAGATGTAATGGTGGGTCAGGAGTGTACTGTAGATGTGATGGTGGGTCAGTCAGGAGTGTACTGTAGATGTGATGGTGGGTCAGTCAGGAGTGTACTGTAGATGTAATGGTGGGTCAGGAGTGTACTGTAGATGTGATGGTGGGTCCAGGAGTATACTGTAGATGTGATGGTGGGTCAGGAGTGTTCTGTAGATGTAATGGTGGGTCAGGAGTGTACTGTAGATGTGATGGTAGGTTGGGAGCGTACTGTAGATGTGATGGTGGGTCAGGAGCGTACTGTAGATGTGATGGTCGGTCAGGAGTGTACTGTAGATGTGATGGCGGGTCAGGAGCGTACTGTAGATTTGATGGTGGGTCAGTCTGGAGTGTACTGTAGATGTGATGGTGGGTCAGGAGTGTACTGTAGATGTGATGGTAGGTTGGGAGCGTACTGTAGATGTGATGGTGGGTCAGGAGTGTACTGTAGATGTGATGGTAGGTTGGGAGCGTACTGTAGATGTGATGGTGGGTCAGGAGCGTCCTGTAGATGTGATGGTGGGTCAGGAGTGTACTGTAGATGTGATGGCGGGTCAGGAGCGTACTGTAGATTTGATGGTGGGTCAGTCTGGAGTGTACTGTAGATGTGATGGTGGGTCAGGAGTGTACTGTAGATGTGATGGTAGGTTGGGAGCGTACTGTAGATGTGATGGTGGGTCAGGAGTGTACTGTAGATGTGATGGTAGGTTGGGAGCGTACTGTAGATGTGATGGTGGGTCAGGAGCGTCCTGTAGATGTGATGGTGGGTCAGGAGTGTACTGTAGATGTGATGGTAGGTTGGGAGCGTACTGTAGATGTGATGGTAGGTTGGGAGCGTACTGTAGATGTGATGGTGGGTCAGGAGTGTACTGTAGATGTGATGGTAGGTTGGGAGCGTACTGTGGATGTGATGGTGGGTCAGGAGTGTACTGTAGATGTGATGGTGGTGGGTCAGGAGCGTACTGTAGATGTGGTGGTGGGTCAGGAGTGTACTGTAGATGTGATGGTGGGTCAGGAGCGTACTGTAGATGTGATGGTGGGTCAGGAGTGTACTGTAGATGTAATGGTGGGTCAGGAGCGTACTGTAGATGTGATGGTGGGTCAGGAGTGTACTGTAGATGTGATGGTAGGTTGGGAGCGTACTGTAGATGTGATGGTGGGTCAGGAGTGTACTGTAGATGTGATGGTGGTGGGTCAGGAGCATACTGTAGATGTGATGGTGGGTCAGGAGTGTACTGTAGATGTGATGGTGGTGGGTCAGGAGCATACTGTAGATGTGATGGTGGGTTAGGAGTGTACTGTAGATGTGATGGTGGTGGGTCAGGAGCATACTGTAGATGTGATGGTGGGTTAGGAGTGTACTGTAGATGGACTATTCGTGGCTTCTTGGATTTCCAAATCAGGCACATTTCCAACACCTGCTACAGCCTCCCCTCTTCTGCTGCAGTCAAGAAACAGTAATTATCTCAAGTTCAAACTGGAGGCAGAAGCAAAAACAAGAATGACCATCGTCATGTTTGAACACGAGCAGCACACGTCCCGTCTCACTCCTCGTCTCACTCCTCTCCAAATTGGCCAAGACGCTTCCTCTCACCCACACACTCCTGCCAGTTTGGGCCCACCATGCCTTTTTATAACCAGTTAACATTTGATTATCACTCTCTCTCTCACTGAGCCAACAACACTGAGACTTCAGTGGCAAGCAAGTGGGAAGGAGACGGACAATATACACCAATCAGCCAAAACATTAAAACCACTGACTGCTGAATTAAAGCTCACTGATGATCTGGTTCCAGTGGCTCCTGTCTGTCAAGGTCTGGACCTACATATTAGGCAGCGAGTGAACAGTCAGTTCTTGAAGGTGATGAAGGTGCTGAAGCAGAAGAAATGGACAAGTGTAAGAATCTGAGACACTCTGACAAGAACCAGACTGTGATGTTCTAGACAATGACTGGAGGGTCAGAACATCTCCAGAACATCAGGCATCAGGTCTTGTGGGGCGTTCCTGGTTCCCACAGTGGTATGCAGAGGGCAGAACCTACCAAAAGTGCTCCAAGGAAGGAAGAACAACTTTGGATCATGGGCTTATTAATGTGCATGGATCTCCAGACAATCACAGGACACCTTCAGAGGTCTTGTGGAGTCCATGTCTTGACGAGTCAGAGCTACAGCCTACAAAGTGAACCCACGTGCAGGGTGTTTCAGATAAAATGGCCAGTGGAATAACTGGAAATCACTGTGTTATAAACAACCCTTCATGGTAAAAGTTGGTCTTAGGCGGTTTGTTGTCTTCCTTTCTCCTGAACCTCACACCATCTGGATTCCTCATTAGCCGATTAGCCCCTGTGTGCACTATAACAGATTTCACAAATTACAAACAATACAAATGTACAGAAAAACTTGCTATTACATCTTTATTTTTCACATTACTAGATATTACATCACCCATACAGCCCTCCGTCTATTCCCAAACACTACTGTCTTTGCCTCTAAACCCTTCCTCTTCTCATTTTAGCAGCTGTCTTTGTTCTGTGCTCTCTCTGACATCCTGGACTGTGCTTTGTAGTGCACTGTTTGTGGACACCCCTTCTAATTTATGCATTCAGCTACTTTAAGGTGCACCTATTTCTGACACGGATGTGCAAATGCACATACAAACACACAAACAGCTTGGGCTAGAGGGGTATAAAGCCCCCCGGCATTGAGCTGTTGAGCAGTGGAAGAGCTGTGTTCTCAGGAATGATGGTGGGTGATCCATCTAGTACTGTTAAAAGCGATGGGTTGGGGTGCTTTTGTTGCTAAATGCAACAAATCAATCAAATCCTGACAGCAATGCTCCAGCTCCAAAATCTAGTAGAAAGTCTTCTTCTCTGGACAGTAGAGACAGTTACTCCAACAAAAGCAGGATCAGCTCTTTTTAATACCCTTGATTTCAGAAGAAGAGCAGGTGTCCCAATACTTGTGTCCAAATCGTGTATCATGATCTCTTTGTTTGCATCGCAGGAGTCCAGTCCAGATAAACATGTTTGCCAGGCTACTAAAGGTCTAATGAATATCTTCCTTATCTAGGTCTTATCCAATTGAATTCCCCACAATACCCCAAGCCACATTTAAGGGTCAAGTCGTATGTCTATGCTAATCAAATCAAGCTTTGGGAAGCTTTCTCTTCAGCCAGATGTTGAACATGTGCAGAGAGCAATCAAAGATAATCACTACATCACGAACCATCAGCAGCTCCAAGGATCGACTCTTTACGGGATAGATCTGGGATAGACCTGGGTTCAGTCGGTGCATCTTCATATCAGTAATGTTTCTGCAGCTCGATCAGTCTTGAATAAGCACCGAAGTTCATACGAGTGTCTCCAATATTAACATCCGTTCCTTAATGGACTCGTCTATCTGACAGTGGAGCGTGGGCTCAGGGGCAGATTAAATGACTGTGACCCCAAGGACATATATTTCAGCCAGCTGTGTCTTTAGATTCCTCGCGAGATCACACGACTGTGAGTGAATTTCTTTAAATTGTGCCACCTCACAATCTCAACAGCTAATTGGATTTCAGGTTGAGTCAGCAAAGACCATCTTATTCACTGAGATAAGCAAAAAAAGTTCTTTCAGCTTCACTTTCCTTTTAAGAGTCTGTTAAACCAGACAGCACACAGCACTGAGAAGAGATCTACTGAATCTACTTGATTCTGATTGGTTTATTCTGGTGTAAATGAAATCTGTTGTATTTAGAGCCTGAATAATACCATAAGCAATACTGCAATCAAGCAGTCGAGAGAGAGAGAGAGAGAGGGGGGGGGGGGGGGTTCAAACTACTTTTAAATACTTTAGACCCCCAGATACACACAAAAATATCCCAGTCAAACAGCTCTGACTAAACTGTAAGATTCATTACATTCACCAAAATCTAACACACAAACTGCAGAGGGTTTCACATTCTGCCTCAATGGCCAAGCAGAACATATATCAGCCAATCAGCATTGACTTGCAGTAGTGTCAGCCAATCAGTAATCAATAGCACTAATGGCAGCCAATCCACACTTAGTAGCACTAATGGCAGCCAATCCACACTTAGTAGCAGTAATGGCAGCCAATCAGCACTGACTTGTAGTAGTGTCAGCCTATCAGTACTCAGTAGCAGTGATGGCAGCCAATTAGCACTCAGTAGTTGTAATGGCAGCCAATCAGCACTCAGTAGCAGTAATGGCAGCCAATCAGCACTCAGTAGTAGTAATGGCAGCCAATCAGCACTCAGTAGCAGTAATGGCAGCCAATCAGCACTCAGTAGTAGTAATGGCAGCCAATCAGCACTCAGTAGCAGTAATGGCAGCCAATCAGCACTCAGTAGCAGTAATGGCAGCCAATCGGAACTCAGTAGCAGTAATGGCAGCCAATCAGCACTCAGTAGCAGTAATGTAACTCAGCTTTTGGGTTAAAGGGGTCCTGTAGAACGTGTTTACAGACAGAGGTGTTTCCGATAAAAAGCCCACTGTTTCAGCTTCTTCACTGAATCCACTTTCACTGAGTGTGTGTGAATGCTAATGAAGGCATGTCCATCCACGCCAGCGAGCCACACACAACCCAGAACATCCAGTGTCCTCTAATCCCCAATAAACCGACCAACACACACCTCCCGACTCATTATTTCAAGATTCAAATTTGTTTGTTTCCATGGAGACTGCTTTTATTAGCCACCCACGTTTGGTGTCATTTTCCAGTCTTTCTCCTTTACTTTCTTTTCTGTCGCATCAAACACAAAACCCAACAAGTTCAAAGCGAGCAGATTCACGATGCTCACGTCCAGACTGAGGAGACGTTAATTATACTGAGAGATGAAAGTGCTCTCGACACTCGCAGGCTAATGAAGCTTACCGCCCGGAGTAAACGCCTCACACTGAAGGAAACAAAAGCAAGCAGAATCAGGACTGAAGGCTTGATGCACAGGTAGAGCGGCTCCCGTCAGCACGGCGTACAGTGAGCTGGTTCACTCTAATCAGCAGCAAATAGAAAAGTCAGAGCTACACTCAGTACAAACGACGGCCTAAAGGGAAAGGTCAGGTCAGGAGGTCACGTAACCTGTGAGGTGTTTACACCCTGGAAAAAGAGCCCGGTCACATATTCTGTCCCAGTGCTGACAGGATGAGGTCAGATATTTCATTTATGAACCATTTTCACTTCAATATGTGCAATAATATCACCCCCCTTCCCCCCTCCACTCTAGATCAGACGTGTATATATATATATATATATACATATATATTCACACTGGATACTGAATCATTTATAGTAGACACTGAAAACGTTATGGTGGAAACTGACTAATACAAAGTGGATAGTGAATAATTCATAGTTGAGACTAATATATAGTGGATAATAAATAACTGGAATAGGGGAGCTGAACACTTCATAGTAGACACTGAATCATTTATAATGGATAGCAAACAATTCATAGTGGAAACTGACCAATACAAAGTAGGCACTAAATATTCATAGTAGATACCAATCAACTTATAGTAGATACTGAATAACTGGAGCAGTGAGAACTGAATCATTCACAGTAAATACTGAATCATTCATAGCGGATACTGAATAGTTCACAGCAGATACTGAATCATTCATAGGAGATACTGAATCATTCACAGTAAATACTGAATCATTCACAGTAAATACTGAATCATTCATAGTAGATACTGAATCATTCACAGTAAATACTGAATCATTCATAGCGGATACTGAATAATTCACAGCAGATACTGAATCATTCATAGGAGATACTGAATCATTCACAGTAAATACTGAATCATTCATAGGAGATACTGAATCATTCACAGTAAATACTGAATCATTCACAGTAAATACTGAATCTTTCATAGCGGATACTGAATAATTCACAGTAAATACTGAATCATTCATAGTAGATACTGAATCATTCACAGTAAATACTGAATCATTCATAGCGAATACTGAATAATTCACAGTAAATACTGAATCATTAATAGTAGATACTGAATCATTCACAGTAAATACTGAATCATTCATAGGAAATACTGAATCATTCATGGTAGATACTGAATAAGTCACAGAAGATACTGAATCATTCATAGTTGATACGGAATCATTCACAGTGGATACTGAACAGTTTACTGTCTATAGAGAAGAGAGTGCTGAAGGTCTGGAAAACAGAGGACAGCGAGAGTGTGAGGAGCTCATCTCCCACTGTAGCCTCTGAGCAGCTGAACAGATGCGGACACCACCGCCTTGTTTATTCCTCAGGGTGAGACTGATCGGGTTAGCAAGACATGCAAGGCTTAATCAATAGCGCACACACACACACACACACACACACAAATATTTGTTTTTACACAGTGTCAGGACTTGCATATATGCATAGATCCCATATAAAAGTCAGGTGATGTGTGTGTTCCTCTGGGTTAGCCCTGCTTCCCTCTGGCCTTCAAAAGCAGGACATTTCTGTGCTGAAACTATACAAAAACACACACACACACACACACACACACTGCTCAGGGATTTAGCAGCCCACTGTGTGAAGCGACAACGATGTGATTAATTCTGACCACATCTGAGGGACGGACTGAAGCCCAAGACGATCAGATGATGACACGGAGCAGAGCTGCGTGATCCAGAGGCCGGCTTTGACCTTCAGCTGAAGGCCTCTACACACCTCAGGTCTCACTGAACCATCTTCCAGTATGGAGACCCAATGCAGCACAGTACTGAAGGAACAGTTAGGCAACAGTAGAGCAGTAGAGTAAGAGCAGCAAGAGAATTTCACACTATCCTTATAACCAATGAGCACCAAGGCCAAGACCCTCATCAGGAAAGAGGTCAAACCTCTTTCAGTCTGGATCAGTACAGTGCTAAAGTTTTACCCCCCCGGGAGTAAGAAGCAGGAGTAAAACACTGATATCAGAATAAACACTAATAGTGGTGGAGGTTCTCCATCACTGTGTTCATCATTAGAACATCTCCAAAGTTCTCCTCATGGAGTCTAGTATTATTCAGAGTTCTCCTCAGATCAACACCTGGTTTGGTGGTAAATCGGGGCTTAATGATGGTAAATCAGGTGAGCTGCTGCTGCTGCTGCTGATGGAGTTGAACACATCCTCCACGCTGTGCTGGCTGGACTGGGGGGGCGTCCAGGAGAAACCTGGAGGAACCGAGCTCTGTTCTTCAGACTAGCTCACCGACAAGATCTCACTACTTCCTTTCTTCAGAATGAGAAGCTCTTGTTTCTCCTGTTCTGATGGGATCTAATGGAGCTTCTACAGTAGAAACCGTCTCACTGCTGAGAGACAGGGTTAATAACAATAGCAGGATTAGGAGCCTCACTAAAGCCTCTGTGCAGAGCTGTATAGAAATATAAAGGCTACTGTGTGTTATAAGTAGTAATGAATGTAATGCGAGTGATTTAAACCCTGTTCTGGTGTCCCGTCAGGAAATAAAGGGCAGCTGCTATTTTCAAATGATGGGAAGCACAAACTGAGGGAAAATGACAGCGATGAAGCGAAAAACTGACAGTGAGTTCATGAAGCCGCTGCGCAACCAAGTGAACCTCCAGCAAACATCCAACTCACATTACTCGATTATGGAAATCATATTCATTTATTCCAATCTAATTTAAACTCATTTTTCAAATCACCACTCCTGGAGTGTGTGAATGTGTGTATGTGTATGTGTATGTGTATGTGTGTGTGTGTGTGTGTGATAATGTATCACAATTGGAGAGGAAACAGACACTGATTGGCGTTCCCCGGGGGTAAACACTCCAGATTCTCAGAGGCTGCGACCCCTGTGTGTGTTTATGTTAACTGATTTTATATCATTTTTATTTCGTTATTTGACACTTTTCACGTAGCAAGCAAGTTCAGCTGAGTGACAAGAAAAGTGCTAGGCTACCTTACACATCCCCATTAAACCAGAACTCAGTGCTAATCCCTTCAGTTCTGGGCATTCATGCAGTTATTCCACTTGCTAATACAGAAAGTGCATCGTTTGGTTCGTGGAGTCCCGCAGGGTTCTATTGTGGGACCTATGAAACTCATAGTAAGTCTGACAGCAGTGCAGCTATAAGAGTGAAGAACGGGGGTGTAGGCTTTCATGCAGAGTCTAAAGGGTTAAAGTGAAGTGAACTGAGCTGAAATGTGTCTCCTAAACATGTAGACAGAGCCTACAGGTCATCATAACCTCCACCATGTTCATCTGTATACCAGCAGCTCATTAGGCTACATTGTGGAAACACATCCTCATGACTGGACCTGGAACAGAAATGCTCCAAATACTCCAAACAAAACCTTTTTATTATATATTATATATTATATTAAAAGTATAAAAATGAATATCACCACTGCAATTTGGACTTTTTCTACAGATATAATAAACACATGGATATTGTTAGATGGTTAGAGGGTAAATAATGCTGTAATATCAGCACAACCAAAGCAAATATGGATTTTAACCAGATCAATTCATATGTCATAGCTAATAACTCTTCAAATCCACACAAATATTTGAACACCATCATTATCCACATCATCATTCTCCTCCAAACACCATCATTCTCCTCCAAACACCATCATTCTCCAACAAACACCATCATTCTCCAACAAACACCATCATTCTCCAACAAACACCATCATTCTCCAACAAACACCATCACTCTTCAGCAAACAAAATCATTCCCCAACACACACATTCCTCAATAACCTGTACAAGCCACAAGACTGTATATTACATCGAGATAACTGAGTGAGGTAGAGCACATGAGTGAGGTAAAACACATGAGTGAGGTAGACCACATGAGCGAGGTAACATACATGAGCGAGGTAGAGCATGAGTGAGGTAAAACACATGAGTGAGGTAGAGCACATGAGTGAGGTAGACCACATGAGTGAGGTAAAACACGAGTTAGGTAGAGCACATGAGTGAGGTAAAACACATAAGTGAGGTAGAGCACATGAGTGAGGTAGAGCACATGAGCGAGGTAAAACACGAGTGAGATAGAGCACATGAGCGAGGTAAAACACATGAGTGAGGTAGAGCACATGAGTGAGGTAGAGCACATGAGTGAGGTAAAACACATGAGTAAGGTAGAGTACATGAGTGAGGTAGAGCACATGAGCGAGGTAAAACACATGAGTGAGGTAAAACACATGAGGGAGGCAGAGCACATGAGTGAGGTAAAACATACGAGTGAGGTAGACCACATGAGTGAGGTAAAACACATGAGTGAGGTAGAGTACATGAGTGAGGTAAAACACATGAGTGAGGTAAAACACATGAGGGAGGCAGAGCACATGAGTGAGGTAAAACATACGAGTGAGGGAGACCACATGAGTGAGGTAAAACACATGAGTGAGGTAGAGCACATGAGTGAGGTAAAACACACAAGTGAGGTAGACCACATGAGTAAGGTAGACCACATGAGTGAGGTAGACCACATGAGTGAGGTAGAGCACATGAGTGAGGTAGATCATGACTGCAGATTCAGATGAATTCCTAGGAGCCATGGTAGGAATGGAAGCTCTAGTGGTGGGTTCAGCTGCTGCAGCTCCTGTGAATTCTTTAAATCATGACCATGCAGCTTCACACTATGCTGGTCAAGAGCTGGTCAACCAGCTGACTTATTAGTATAGGGTATGTTTTTGCCAGGATGACCAGCTTTTCAACCACCTTCACCATCAAAGATCTGAGCACCATCAGATGATCTAAGCTGGTCGGCTGGATTTTCAGCCGGGTTGTCTTGGGAGTCGATTTGTTGGGCTTTCATAAAAAGCAATATGTCCATTACGTCCAGCACTACAAAGGCAGTAAGTGAGCGGGATAAGAACTTCAGCCAGCCGTCATTTTCAGGGAGAATCAAGTTCATTAGAGGTGCGTAATTAACTTGTCATCTTTAAATTGCTCTCTGAATGTGTTTGAGAGTTTTTAGGAGGACTGAAGGAGCTTTTCATTTCAGTATTACTCCACATTTTTCCATTTGATAGCCAGCATTATCAGAGCGAGTGATGGGGGGGGGGGGTCAGTCCCATCATTTCTTTCTGATTGCTCACTGGAAGACGGCTTGCTGGAAGTCAGAGAGTGAATAATTGATGAAGAGACATATAGGGCACATGCTAAGTGGATAACATGCTAGCCAGAGGCAAAACCAGGCTAATTACGCCCTGAACGGTTTGACATGAACTACTGCATCCTCCTCCATGGTTAGAGGGTAAATAATGCTGTAATATCAGCACAACCGAGCAAATATGGATTTTAACCAGATCAATTCATATGCCATAACTAATAAACCCATCAAATCCAGACAAATATATAAACTTTAGGATAAAAAAGCACCATCATTCTCCTCCAAACACGATCATTCTCCACCAAACACCATCATTCTCCACCAAACACCATCATTCTCCTCCAAACACCATCATTCTCCACCAAACACCATCATTCTCCACCAAGCTCCACCATTATCCACCAAACACCATCATTCTCCATCATTCTCCACCAAACACCATCATTCTCCACCAAACACCATCATTCTCCACCAAACACCATCATTCCCCTCCAAACACCATTGTTCTCCACCAAACACCATCATTCTCCACATCATCTTTCTCCTCCAAACACCATCATTATCCAAATCATCATTCTCCATCAAACACCATCATTCTCCTCCAAGCACCATAATTCTCCTCCAAGCACCATCATTCTCCACTAAACACCATCATTCTCCTCCAAGCACCATAATTCTCCTCCAAGCACCATCATTCTCCTCCAAGCACCATAATTCTCCTCCAAGCACCATCATTCTCCACTAAACACCATCATTCTCCTCCAAGCACCATAATTCTCCTCCAAGCACCATCATTCTCCACCAAACACCATCATTCTCCACCAAACCCCATCATTCTTCACCAAACCCCATCATTCTCCACCAAACACCATCATTCTCCACCAAACTTCATCATTCTCCACCAAGCTCCACCATTATCCACCAAACACCATCATTCTCCACCAAGCTCCACCATTATCCACCAAACACCATCATTCTCTACCAAGCTTCACCATTATCCACCAAACACCATCATTCTCCACCAAACACCTTCATTCTCCCCTAAACTCCATCATTCTCCACCAAACACCATCATTCTCTACCAAACAACATCATTCTCCACCAAACACCATCATTCTCCACCAAGTTCCACCATTCTCCACCAAACATCTGGGGGGATAGGACGTGTTCGGGGGGATAGGACGTGTCACGACACCGTCATCCTGGAACAGCAGGTAAGAAACGATCCCATCTGAAGAAGCATCACATGCAAAGTGAAGCAAAAAGAAAAAGAAACACAGAGCATGATCAATCCAACTGAAGGACGGAAACACGACTGAGAAATGAAAGAAAAGGCTGATGAAGATGATGATGATGAAGATTTAATAGGTGAAGGTGATCGCATTTCAAATGATACATCATCAGAAGTCATATCCTCTTCAGCTATATGCTGACTGGATAATGAGCTCGCCGGAGAGCTGGAATCTGTCTCTGTCAGGGTAGCTGGTCTGAAACTGTGTGTCTCCCTGAATCTACACCTGCACTAGTGCAGCAGTCTCACGCACTTTAATAGCACATGTTCTCTTCTCCCCACGGCCAGCTGCGTAAATATGCCACCCAACCACGAGGAGAAGAAGACAGAGTGCACGAGGAACTGAGGAACGTCGCGAGGAACTGAGGAACGTCGCAAGGAACTGAGATATTTTGCCGTATTTCCAGATAAAGGAAAAGTGACCATCATTCTCCACCAAACACCATCATTTTCTACAAACCTCCACCATCCTCCACCAAACACCATCATCTTCTACAAAACTTCCCCATCCTCCACCAAACACCATCATTCTCTATCAAACTCCACCGTTCTCCACTGAAAACCCATCATTCTCCACCAAACACCATCACTCTCCACCAAACACCACCATTTTCTCCAAAACTTCCCCATCCTCCACCAAACACCATCATTCTCTATCAAACTCCACCGTTCTCCACTGAAAACCCATCATTCTCCAACAAACACCATCACTCTCCACCAAACACCACCATTTTCTCCAAAACTCCACCATCCTCCACCAAACACAATCATTCTCCAACAAACACCACCATGCTCTATCACACTCCGCCATCTTTACAGCAAACACCATCATTCTCTATCACCATCATTTTCCACCAAACACCATTATTCTTCATCAGACACCACCTTCTCCACCAGACACCATCATTCTTCATCAGACACCATCATTCTCCACTAAACACCATCATTATCCACTAAACACCTTCATTCTCCATCAAACACCATCATTCTTCATCAGACACCATCATTCTCCACTAAACACCATCATTCTCCACTAAACACCTTCATTCTCCACTAAACACCTTCATTCTCCACCAGACACCATCATTCTCCACCACACACCATCATTCTCCACTAAACACCATCATTCGCCACTAAACACCATCATTCTCCATCAAACACCATCATTCTCCACCAATGTAAACCAAATCATCCAGTCTACCTCCTCTCTCTGCCTTCCTCCCACCTCCCCTCTGTCTCTCCTCCATCTCTCTATAGTGTCCTTTAAGATGGACCGATATTCAGTTTCCAGCTGAATGCTCCTCCACACTTTACTCTCCACCTCAGTTCTCCTCTAATCCTCAAGCCTGCAGAACCACAGCTCTCAGAATGTCATAAATACATAAATATACACACACACACATATATATATATATATATATATATATATATATATATATATCCTGTATATACACACACAGCAGTGCCAACTCTACACTGTGACCACATACCTGCTGCAGGTGGCCTTATTCTGTGATCACACAATGGTAGGAACTGATAAATAAATAAATAAATAAATAAATAAACAAACAGGGTCTTTTCTCCAGCGTCTTCACTGCTGCGACCCATTCCACAGCTTCCCCTCATTACTGCACACACAAAACACACTGCTGAATAATGCAGATCGCTCAAAGCAACAAGCACTGTAGATTCAAATGAACACAGTGGAATGGATGTAAGTGCAAAACACACACACACACACATGCTCACACTCCCAGTAGTATATGGCTCATATTGTTTATTACCTGTGTGTGACCTTATCTTTCATTAGCCTTCACAGTGACTGGACTCCATAAGGTCACACACTGATAATAAAGAGCACAGGCAGCATGTTGTACACAGCTTATAGGAACTGAAATCTCCCAAAGGAAATTTAGAAGTGGAGCAAAATCAGATAAGAGAGCTGGATATTCTTCATACATCAAACACAGATGACGTATATATATATATATATATATATATATATATATATATATATATGATAAGACACAACAAACCAGGATGACACTTATTACTTATTAAATTAAATATATGCAAAATGAGTATTATACAAATAGATATATGGCTGTGTGTGTGTATATATATACACACACACCCACACTACAGTGTACTGCGCAGTGGTGTTAGGCAGCTTGTCACATTATTAAAAGCCATTTACTGCAGCGATAAGAGAGTTTATAGAGTTTACAAGCTGGGTTCCAGGTTTCTCCTGGACGCCCCCCAGTCCAGCCAGCACAGCGTGGAGGATGTGTTTTTACCATCATTAAGCCCTGATTTACCACCAAACCAGGTGTTGATCTGAGGAGAACTCTAAATAACACTAGACTCCATGAGGAGAACTCTGGAGATGTTCTAATGATGAACACACTGATGGAGAACCTCCACCACTATTAGTGTTTATTCTGATATCAGTGTTTTACTGAGGAGAGAAACACCTACTGCTCAGATCAGCAGCTCTAACTTTACACAGGGGGCTAAAACTTTTGCACAGTGCGGTACACACATACACACAAACACACACACACACACACACATATATATATATATATATATATATATACATATATATATATATATATATATATATATATATATATATATATATATAGCGAGAGAGAGAGAGAGACTTAAGTGCTTTTTTCATGATTATTTCATGATATGGTCTGAGCTCTGTTCTGATTGGCTGTCCTGTACCCCACAGTCCAGTCTGAAAGCCCCCTTCAGTGTGATGGGTGAAGCTTAAATGCCATAGGTTGAATAACGTATTACAGAATTAATGAGCGCCCGAATCATAAAGTGGAATTCCGACTTGATTTTGAGGGCACTGCAATCTCCCACAATGCACTTGGAATTTATAGCGTTACAGCGTAGCTCACTACATCACCTGACTGCGGACCAGAATGCACTGTGAGGGACATTACTAAGCAGACAGTGCAGACAGTGGAACTGAATGGAGCCGATGACGTTAGCTGGTAGGAGCCAGTGATCATCGATCACGAGTCACTGGATGCACTGGATGTTTTCTCAACTGTAGTTCATTAACAGTAGGTGTAGGTTGCTCAGCAACGTCACGGTCAAAGATTACTCCATTAACAGCTCAGCGCTTTACTGACTTTTCCCAAGTCCCAACCCAGTTAGGATGTGTTCGGGGTCCACTCACGGGTTCTGTTATGTGACCGGTGCTGACGCATGTTGATGAGGAGGAAGTGTCCCAATTCACTTGTGTTTCTAGCACTACTGAGTGAACTCGCTATACAGCGCATCACTAATGAGGGCGCATAATGAGGGGTCTTTTTCGGTGTCTATAGTCTTATCCCAGTGAAGTGAGGGAAATCCAGTTTTTCATGGCAACTGGAAGCCGATCCATCCATTACCCAGACTGCACCTTGCTCATTGGCTGGCCTCCTGTGTCTGTCAAAGCCTTGTTCCCTTGTCCCCTACCCTCTCCATCACTGCTCTCTGATGTCAGTATTGAACATCATCAGAGTGGAAGGAATTTCCTCAGCGAAGGCCAGAACACATGAACCACTTTATTGACGTCGCCTCAGCTGCTGGGTCACACACACACACACACACACACACACACACACACACACACACACACACACATACACACACAGAAAAGCGGATCAAATCTACTCACTCTAATACAAAATGTAGAACAGGGGAAATCTCCACCCACGTCAATACTGCTGCATGTTCAGCGCTCAATTACTGCTTTACACACTCGCTCTCTGGCCACAGCAGTTCATTCAGGATTTAGCACGTTCAGCTCCGGCTTGCTAACGCCGTCTATCAATATCTGGACCGATATTGTGTTGCGGACACATTCGTAAACCTTAAAAACGTCAGCGTCACACAGCGTGAACATTTTGTGAAGAGCTGACTGATCAAAACGCCTTGCAAGTCCCCATTTCAGAGACAATCCATGCAAAAACACACCGCATGGACAAAAGTATTGGGACACCTCCTTCTTCATTCGCTGTTTCTTCTGAAATCAAATGTATTGAATGTATTTCTCTGTATTTCTCTACTGTCCAGAGAAGAAGAAGGCTTTCTACTAGATTTCGGAGGAGGAGCATTGCTGTGAGGATCTGATTGCATTCAGGACAACACAGTACAGAGCGTTAGTGAGGTCAGGATGTTGGATGATGATCACCACCCCAACTCATCCCATCTAAAAGTACAGGATGGAGCTCCACCACCATCATTCCAGAGAATACAGCTCTTCCACTGCTCCACAGCTCCCTTAATGCTGGGGGGCTTTATATACACCCTTCTAGCTAACCCATGCCACATGGCATTAGGTCTAAGTTTAGGTCTAAGTCTGCTCCAGAGAGTCCTATTCTATTGGCAGTACTTCTTCTCTACAGAAACTAGACAAAGCAGCTGAACACATTCATTAGAAAGGGTGTCCACAAACTTTTGAAACATTTGGACATACAGTGTATTATTAGGCAAACTGGCAGCAGCCCTGCTTTCATAAATAATAAAGCAGGCAGACAAATCCCTCTTGTAATAATTTCTGGCCTCGGGATTGGACGGTTTGTTTATCCGAGGGCGAGTTTATTTTGGGGTCGGGGGAAATCGCTGCAATGTTACACAATCCAACAGCACGACTCTGTCCGTCACTGACGAAGACGATTCTATGATTTCTAGGTCAGAGCCGGATCTCCGGGTGCCTGGGTGCCATCTCATAGGGGTGAAGCACACGAGGGTCCAGCAACACTGCTACTGTTCCACAGGGAGACCGAGATCAGGGAGGACGTCAGGGCGACATACAGCGACGACCCGAATAAACGGCACACACATAACACACTCCCCTTATGCAGCAGGACCCCCCACAGCATTCTCCACCCCATAGCTGCACCCCATTACTCCACAGAACACAGTCCACTGTCCAGTGTTGGTGAGCTGTACACCCCGCTGAGTGTTGGCCGCTGTTATGCACAGTGCATTATGGGTGTACTGCTAACCTGTTGGATTTGCATGGTATTGTGGGAACTGTAGTAGTGGCTTAGGAGCACTGCTATGGTAACTATAGTCTCGTCGCCCCCGCCCCCTTTTCTGTCTCCGCCTCCTTATGTCTCAGTACAGCGGGAGTGAGTGAGTGACGGCCCACCTTCGGTTTCGTCTTTGAAATGACAAACGAAAATAAACAAGTGTTTCTGATATTCTGGCCTTTTCACATCGTATTACAACTCATGAAATCATGCTGGATCGTTGGAGGGCACTGTGCCGGTGCTGCTGGACAGCCGAGTAAACTACAGGCTTTAGCAGCTACCTAAAAAAGCCACTCTATGAGGGAAGGTCGTTATCGTTGGTGCAGCGGTGTCTCCTATTACATACAGAACCACGCTGGAGTTCAGTGAGCTCTTCAGAACCTCCCATTCTTTCACTGATGTGTGGAGGAAAGGCAGACTGCAGGGCTAGGGGCTGGATCTTATACACCTGTAGCTGAATAGGACTGAATCAGACACCTGAATTCAGTGTGTCCCAATACTTTTGTCCATATTGTGTCCGAGTAACGAGTTGTGAGGAACTGTGTCAGGCTGATATTTAGTCAAACGTCCCCTCCAGTCTCTTCAAACTGGAGGCTGAATCTGGGCTAAACGCAGAAGCCGTGGCAGAGCTGAGGGTGGAATCCATCACCTGCTCCGCTGAGCTCAGGTACAGCTTGTACTAATTACACCTCTTACTGGCTAGCGCGACTGGTAGAGGAGGGGTACAGGGTGGGATGCTCAGTAATAATGCTGGATCTCTCTGAGGGGCTGTAGTAGACACGGTCCCGCCCACTGAGGCTCTTTTATGGGGTTCAGTTACACTCTGCTCTGCACTCGGCTCTGCTCCTGAACTCATCGGATATCAGCGTGCGGCCGCCTTCGATCCGACAAACGCAGGGGTTAAAACTACAAGGTCAAAACTGCTGGTCATTTTATTGATTTTCTTTATTTTCCACATCAATGATTAATACGTTCTGCAAGGATCTGGTTCTGTTTTCCTCGTTTTCCTGAGATACAGAATTTTTGTACGAAGCGTTCAGCAGAGTTTAGCTAGAAAACACAAAGCACAGACCTCTCTGAGAACAGCCTGGGCGTGGCCTTAATATTCTAATGAACCTGCGTGACTGACAGCCCAGGCCAATCAAATGTTGTGTACGTTACCGTGGCGAAACACACAACCCTGAGACAGAGAGGAGTTGTGTTTTTGTAGCTTTTTACTCTGAACTGCGGTTGGGATTCACAGATGTCTAAGGTTTACTGAGGTTCCGATATCTAGAACTGAGGTACCAGCCCGTATATAGATACAAGCTGGTGGTCAAAAGGGCAGTGGACCTCTCCGACTACAGTGCCGCGTCAGGACCTTCCGTCCTGGGACAGCTTTAGCTTTCCACGTCGCTCAGAGTGGGAGGAGCCATGTTAGCCTTGCGATTGGTCAGCAGTATGCTGATGTCACCCTGACCCACTTTTAGGACCGCCCATTCCACACGAAGAGGAGAACAGTACTGGTGAACCCCCACTTTGGGAAGATCTCTATGAGACATACTTTACTGTACATTTACACTGGGGGCCCTGAGGAGCCAGATCCACCTCATTAGAAAGACTGAGATTTAGGTTCTCCAGGGGCCAATCAATCCATAAAGCAGCCTCTGGCTCGCCGGTGGGCCGAAAGTGACAAGTACACCAAGACTGGACTGATGAACTTGGTAGTACTGACTTGGCAAGTTCAAACGTCCTGATGTGTCCTCGATGACACGGACGGAACAAGAGCGGACCTGACATTCGGACCCGGACCTGGACCCTGACATGCCAACTTCTGAATGAAACAGTACTTGGACTACACAGGAACACAAGTACGGACAAGAACGCAGATGAGAACCGGCCTGGTAAAATTTCAGCGGGATCTGATGACAGAGCACAACACTGCCATCTAGTGGTGGGGGTTTAAACACAACACTAAATGAACCACTGTCTGACACCAGTCTTTACCTCTAAACTGTTCATTCATAATTAATACAGTGTTTTCAAGAATCAATCCATCATCATGATACTTTGATACTTTGACAGATTTTTCATATTTTCATATTTCCATATCTCCTTTAACATCCATATGCTGCAAATCTAGGGGTCAGTATACCGGTTGCTAGCACTAGCAGCTCGTTCAGGATTTTGCACATTCAAATGAAAAAAAAACAACCCAATTAAAGGTTTTCAGAGTTGGATGAAATATATAAAGATCAGAACAAATTGAGCCATTTTAAATAAAAATGAATTATTGATAAGAAATAATAAAAAGTCCTGGATGACTAAAAAAGCTTACTGACAATAAATGTATAATTCATAACTGTAACATCCACACATAGACTCACTGGAGAGGAGCAGCAATACTAATGGTTCAGTCAGAAGAAATGTGTGGTTATCCACTACACAGGCTAAGGTCCAGACCTAATCCCAGACCTAATGATCAGCTCAGCACTGTTTACCCCACGCACTGCATGATCCCACCTGCTTGCTGGCCTGAGAGATCTCCGGCTGCTGGCTACAGTCTGGTCCAGTACGGTCGGGTATGGTTTGCGTTGGGTCACGGTGCTGTGGGAGGAGTTGGGTTGGGCCACGTTTCCTCTCTACATCAATACAGACGGCGCAGGATTTCTTGGCTACAGACATTGCCAACTCCATTCAGTTACTGGCAGGTCTAGCTGGGAACAGAGGGCACTGGGCAGAACAGGAGTTCACGTGGCAGGTCTTTGCCACAGGATTCGGTGTCAAATGAGGCGCCAGCAGAACAACGATGAGGCCACTTCACACTCATCACTTCATGCTGAGGTGTCCTCATATGCCTTCTCGGTCCTGCTTCTCCATCCTGAGTCTTAATCACATCTTCTCCGTCTTGCTAGAGGGGTCTAATGCCACCCAGTGTGGTGGTGCTCATCCAACAGCCTGACCTCACTGAAGTCCCTGACCGGACATTATTCCCAGCCTGCAGTAAGTCTGAGTGAGGCTAATGTCTGCATCCGTGTCTTTCAGAACTTCTAGTAAACGAGCTGTTGGAAAAAACTAAAGTTAACACAGAGAATATCGTCAACCAGCGAACATGTCCATGTGTCCTTGGGTTCCACATTGGCCCCACATATGGATGCCCATCAGGGTCAGTGATGGGACCAGAAAGGGTTATGCATGGGCTCCATCTGGGTTGAAGACTGCACATGGGGCCTAGATGGGATGTGAGATTAAAGAGGGCTGTGATGATGGTGCCCGTTTGAAAAGCCCAAGTGGGTCTCAGTAACAACACATGTACAAACCCACTCAAGCCCATGCCCACCTGGAACCTACCTGGAACCCACCTACCCACGTTCCACCTACGTGAGGCCCACGTACGCATGTTGGCTCAGCACTGTCCAGAAAAAAAAAAAAAAAAAAAAAAAAAAAAAAATATATATATATATATATATATATATATATATATATTTATTATTATTTATTTTATATATTTTTTAAATAGCTGACATACTTTGAATGTATCTCTTAAAAAAAGACCTTACATTTTTGTTATTTTCATGTTTATATTTAGTCTAATTTAATGGAGAAAATGGAAAATGAAATTATTTTTTTATATTATTTTACTTTTATATATTTTATTATATATTTTTTTTATTATATATTATTACATTTTTATATTTTTATTCTATATATATAACATAAAAATAAAATCAAATATAATAATATATATTATATATAAAATAATATATAATAATATAGATATAATATATAAGATATAGTTTTTTTTCTTCTCCTGTAAAGCTGCTGTTGCTTTATATAAAAAATATGAGTCTTATTATACATTATATACAGTTTTTAGATTCCCTCCTTAAGTCAAATCGAGTGTCTGTGGGGCATCCCTGAACCCTTTTAGAGAATGCTAATGCTCTTCAACACGGCGTCTGGGATTCCCCTGAGTGGACGTGTGGAGGGGAAGTGCTGTTCTTTTCCGGAATTATCTCCATAAGGCCCTGAAGGCAGGCTATAATGACTGTTCAACCACGCAAAAGAAATACACAGCACAGGTAGTCGACTACGTCTGTGCAATCATCGGGCACAAAAATATCCGGAAAGCTGACAGGCTAGGAGCTGCAGAGACAAGCCGGCTGTCCCCGGAGACCCTCGCAGCATGACGGGTCCTTTCCAATTCCACTTGGGTGATAATTTCGGCTTCTTCTGGAAAAAAATAGTCCGGTAGAGGAAAGTCGTGAAGCACGAGTGAAGAACTGAGGAAGAGTGTTAATCCAGTCTGTCTCCATGTTAATTGCTTTTGCCTGCAGTGTGACCAAGCCAAGCGTCCACCAAGCCCTGAAGCAAAGCCGAGCAGCAGCTAGTGCTGGGCGATACTGATCACAGTTAATATGGTGATGAACTCCCGGGATTCTGGAGAGAGCTCCTTTCCATTTTAGTTTATTTATTACATAGTAAAACACTATACGTCCAAATATTTGTGGACACCCCTTCTAATGAATACATTTAGTTGCACCCATTGCTGATACACTGATGTGAAAATGCACACACACTGCATGTCTGGTCTAGCTTGTCTAGAGAAGTACTGCCAATAGAATAGGACTCTCTGGAGCAGATCAACATCATGAATCTATTGGCACTATACTGCCTAACGCCAGGCGTGGGTTAGCTAGAGGGGTGTATATAAAGCCCTCCAGCATTGAGCTGTGGAGCAGTGGAAGGGCTGTGTTCTCTGGAATGATGGTGGTGGTGGAGCTCCATCCAGTACTTTTGTATAGGATGAGTTGGGGAGGAGTTGGGGATGATGAGATGGGATCGTGATCATCATCCAACATCCTGACCTCACTAACGCTCTTGTCACTGAATGCAATCAAATTCTCACAGCAATGCTCATCTCCAAAATCTAGTAGAAAGCCTTCTTCCCTGGATAGCAGAGACAGTTACTTCATCAAAGCAGAATGAGCAGAACGCTTTGAATGCAGGTGTCCCAATACTTTTGTCCTGTCGTGAATGTATCAATTCTAGGATATGGGCCCTTTAAGAGGAGTAAAGGAAGCTCAGGTGGCTGAATAGTGAAGTTAATCAATTCACTGAATAATAATCAATAGGATAAGCTATTGGTGTCTGCAGTCGACACACAGCTCTCCTCTCCTGTCTTCATCCCCGCTCTCTGCTCAGTGAGTAAGGGTTGGGGTCCTAAGTGCATGGCTGATGCAACACCGGGATCAGCGCCGCGTAGCTGGGCCAAAAACGGGCCGAGGGCAGCGGAGGCATTTAAAGCAGCTTCAGAGCCAGACGTTTATTGATTTCTGCAGAGTCGCTTGGCTGAATGTCAGCCCATCCTGAAGTTATTCTATTAACTGTGAGCTTTTCCAGACACCGCTGACGGAGAGGGAAGAGCCTTCCGTTTGCATTCCCATCACACAGCGCCACGTCTCGGATCAGATCCTACACACAGTAGCAGCTGAAGGGGATGATCTGAACATATACGCACGTGTTAATGCAATTCATACTGCATTATGTGGCGAGACTGCTGTGAGTCTGAGCACTCAGGCCAGGCCAGCTTCAGGCCAGGCCTCAGTCCAGCTCAGAGTGCAGGTCAATAGATCATCAGAGATGCCTATCAGTCTATATAGGTCAGGGGTGGGAATTGCCTCCGGTGGGATCTAACCGGCTCAGTATACAGGAAGGGAATGTCATGAACTGTATGTTAACGGCAGTCTGACTGACGTAGGTTTTTCATTCATTTCCATCTAAAGGCTCAGTCAACTCAGTTGGACATTGATGTTATTAGACCTTCATTCTGGATTGTGGAGTGAATCCAACCAAGAATCATTTAAACAGGCAAAGAATCCTCTAACCTCATAAAGAACCATTTTACCAGACAAAGATTCATTTAACCACACAAAGAACACATGAATAATTTAATGAGGCAAATACCCGTTTTACCATTTATCCAAAATAATAACAGAAACAAGTAAACAACCATTTAACCAGTGAAAGAACCATTGGTCCAGGTAAATAACAATCTAACGAGACACAAATCGTTTAATCAGACAAAGAAACTATTAAACCAGGCAACAAAATCATTTAACAAGGCAAAGAACCATTTAACCAGGCAAGGAACCATTTAACCAGAGAATGAATCATTTAACCAGGCAAAGGACCATTTAACCAGGCAAAGAACCATTTAACAAGAGAATTAATCATTTAACCAGGCAAAGAACCATTTAACCAGAGAATGAATCATTAAACCAGGTAACGAACCATTTAACCAGAGAATGAATCATTAAACCAGGCAAAGAACCATTTAACCAGAGAATGAATCATTTAACCAGGCATAAACCCATTTACCCAGGCAAAGAATCAATTAATCAAGAACAGAATCATTTAACCAAGCATAAAACCATTTAACCAAGCATAAAACCATTTAACCAAGCATAAAACCATTTAACCAGGCAAAGAATCAATTAATCAAGAACAGAATCATTTAACCAAGCATAAAACCATTTAACCAAGCATAAAACCATTTAACCAGGCAAAGAATCAATTAACCAAGAACAGAATCATTTAACCAAGCATAAAACCATTTAACCAGGCAAAGAATCAATTAACCAAGAACAGAATCATTTAACCAAACAAGGAAACATTGTTTCCTGGAAAAAATACAACCAGGCAACAAAATCATTTAACAAGGCACAGAAGCACTTAACCAAGAACAGAATCATTAAAACAGGCAAAGAACCATTTAACCAGAGAATGAATCATTAAACCAGGCAAAGAACCATTTAACCAGAGAATTAATCATTAAACCAGGCGAAGAACCATTTAACCAGAGAATGAATCATTAAACCAGGCAAAGAACCATTTAACCAGAGAATGAATTATTTAACCAGGCAAAGAACCATTTAACCAGAGAATGAATTATTTAACCAGGCAAAGAACCATTTAACCAGAGAATGAATCATTAAACCAGGCAAAGAACCATTTAACCAGAGAATGAATTATTTAACCAGGCAAAGAACCATTTAACCAGAGAATAAATTATTTAACCAGGCAAAGAACCATTTAACCAGAGAATGAATCATTAAACCAGGCAAAGAACCATTTAACCAGAGAATGAATCATTTAACCAGGCATAAACCCATTTACCCAGGCAAAGAATCAATTAATCAAGAACAGAATCATTTAACCAAGCATAAAACCATTTAACCAAGCATAAAACCATTTAACCAAGCATAAAACCATTTAACCAGGCAAAGAATCAATTAATCAAGAACAGAATCATTTAACCAAGCATAAAACCATTTAACCAAGCATAAAACCATTTAACCAGGCAAAGAATCAATTAACCAAGAACAGAATCATTTAACCAAGCATAAAACCATTTAACCAGGCAAAGAATCAATTAACCAAGAACAGAATCATTTAACCAAACAAGGAAACATTGTTTCCTGGAAAAAATACAACCAGGCAACAAAATCATTTAACAAGGCACAGAAGCACTTAACCAAGAACAGAATCATTAAAACAGGCAAAGAACCATTTAACCAGAGAATGAATCATTAAACCAGGCAAAGAACCATTTAACCAGAGAATTAATCATTAAACCAGGCGAAGAACCATTTAACCAGAGAATGAATCATTAAACCAGGCAAAGAACCATTTAACCAGAGAATGAATTATTTAACCAGGCAAAGAACCATTTAACCAGAGAATGAATTATTTAACCAGGCAAAGAACCATTTAACCAGAGAATGAATCATTAAACCAGGCAAAGAACCATTTAACCAGAGAATGAATTATTTAACCAGGCAAAGAACCATTTAACCAGAGAATGAATTATTTAACCAGGCAAAGAACCATTTAACCAGAGAATGAATCATTAAACCAGGCAAAGAACCATTTAACCAGAGAATTAATCATTAAACCAGGCGAAGAACCATTTAACCAGAGAATTAATCATTTAACCAGGCAAAGAACCATTTAACCAGAGAATTAATCATTTAACCAGGCAAAGAACCATTTAACTAGTACAAGTATCAAATAGCAGATCTGGACACTGCCGGTACCTCATTAGACAATTAAAACATTTAAGAAACCCTCTCACATAGAGCCACATCCCGCACTAAAGAACCCTTAAATAACTCGGAACCCATTTTAACACACAGCATATTAGCCCGAGCTTATGGTCAGTTCATGCTGTTCATTTAGAGCTTCAGTGTGTTTAGTAGAGCTTCACTATTTAACACTTCAACACTAGGCACAGCGGGACGCCTGGGCAGACAGAAAGCTGAATTGCAGGCAGGGAGATTCCACTTGACCCCTGTATTAACCACACTGCGGCTGCTGAGTGTTGATAAACAAGCTCCTGCCTGTTGGCATGTGAACAGGTCGCTGGCTGACAGACCGCTGATTTAAGAGAGCAATGGAAGCAGATTCGCCGTGTCCAACACTCTTTATGAGCTACTCTCCACTGGACATCTTGTAAAAGGAGCAAAGCAGAGTTTTACAGCCAGGACAAACAACCCGGATAAAAGAGAGGAGAGCAAGCGCTGCCACTACAACTTCCCCCATAGGCAAGGTCAACTGGACTGAGGGGGGCGCTGTAACAGTTAGTAAACAGGTTGGTAAATTCATAAAGACCCTATTAATTCAGCACTGTTCCACACGGTTTGAGGCAGACCAGCTTTCCCACCTAAACACAACAGAATATCGGCGTCCAAATACTTATGACCAGTGAAAATAGGATGCTGTCTCAAACACTGTCCATTTATTTCACACCACAAAGTAGAACAGCAGACATCAGCCCCGTCAAACTCAACTAGATCATCTACCATCACATCTACAGTACACTCCTGACCCACCATCACATCTACAGTACACTCCGGACTGACCCACCATCACATCTAAAGTACACCCCTGATCCACCATCACATCTACAGTACACCCCTGATCCACCATCACATCTACAGTACACTCCTGACCCGCCATCACATCTACAGTACAATCCTGACCCACCATCACATCTACAGTACACTCCTGACCCGCCATCACATCTACAGTACACTCCTGACTGACCCGCCATCACATCTACAGTACACTCCTGACTGACCCGCCATCACATCTACAGTACACTCCTGACCCACCATCACATCTACAGTACACTCCTGACTGACCCACCATCACATCTACAGTACACTCCTGGACCCACCATCACATCTACAGTACACTCCTGACCCGCCATCACATCTACAGTACACTCCTGACCCGCCATCACATCTACAGTACGCTCCTGACTGACCCACCATCACATCTACAGTACGCTCCGGACTGACCCACCATCACATCTACAGTACGCTCCGGACTGACCCACCATCACATCTGACCCATGATCACAAGGACTCTGACACCTTAGTCAATAGAGTAGTTGATTGCTGTAGTTATAATTATTATTGTTGTTGTTATTATTATTAATAATCATTAGTATTAGGAATAGTAGTATTTTCATATTAGCTGCTGAACTCTGTGAGGTGGGTGCTGTCAGCAGACTGGGGTTCAGCAGGCTGGAGATGAGGGCTGTTTCCTGCTGTTCAGAGCTGCACGGCTGAAACGGGGCGAGAACATCTGATGTGTTTGTTTTCTGTGTAACTGAAATGTCGTCCGACCAAGGACAGCCCGGATTAAAGCAAAGAGCCGTGGAGGAGTTATAACACGTGATGCACACTGATCTACAGAGAGAGAGAGAGAGAGAGAGAGAGAGAGAAATAATAACAGAGAGGGAGAAAAACAGGAAGGCAGAAAGAATGGGAGAATAGGGAAACACATATACACACTATATGTCCAAATATTTGTGGACACCCCTTCTAATGAACGCATTGAGCTACTTTAAGTTGCACCCATACACACATACACAGAAGTACTCCCAATAGAATAGGACCCTCTGGAGCAGATCAGCATGAACCTATTGGCACCATGCCTTCATGCCCCTATTAATACCCCCGCCCCCCGCGTTGGGACTAATATGGGGAGTTGGGGATGATGAGGTGGGGTGGTGATCATCCAACATCCTGACTTCACTAATGCTCTTGTCGCTGAATGCAATCAAATCCTCACAGCAATGCTTCTTCAAAATCTAGTAGACAGTCCCTGGACAGTTGAGACAGTTACTCCAACAAACAATACCCTTTAGATTTCAGAAGAAACAATGAATGATTAGATGTCCCAATACTTTTGTCCTTTGACAAGACAAAGGGAAAGAGAGGGAGGGAGACTATAGTGTGTGTGTGAGAGAGAGAGCCTATCAGCTGTATCTGATGCTTATTGTAGTAGGTATGTAGAGATGATATCCATGGTAAGAAGATGGTTTCCATGGTTATCTAGATAACAACAACCCCCTAGTCAACCTCACTCCTGCCCTCGCCCCACACACACCAACACACAGCACACAGCAGTATAATAAAAAATATATTCCCACACTATATTTTGGGTGATTTTTTTTATAACATATATTTTAAAAGATACTCAAGTCTGTCCAACAGGAGAGGAAAGGGCTGTTCCTATTGGACAATCCTCACTCTAAGCCCTCCAGCATTCTTTACACTATTTACACCACTGACTGTAGACAGCATGGACATCATGGTTCAGTTCCCTTCCATTCCATCCTATAGAAATGAAGCCAAAACTGTCGGCAATGTTGTCAAATCTGCAACCAGAGTCTGCGCAGGAGAGACCAGAGGCGGAGCCAGACTCGCCTACTCATTTGGTGATCCTGCCCCCTTCTCCCAGACCAAGCACAAGCGTGTCTCAGACCGTCTTCACTGAGCTTCCAGAGCAGATTTCCCCCTGGACTCCCAGTTGGTCCGGTAAGTGGACGCTCCAACAGTAAAAGTTCCTCTACAGCTCAGCTCCTCCATGTACTGAACAGAAAGGACGCCATGCAGGTCCTGCTGCAGACGACCGGCCTCCTCCAGCCAAGGCTGTCTGTCAATCACTTAATTCCTAAGTGTAGCCCCGCCTTCTTACAATAGAGCAGAGTAAGGGTTCAAATTAAAAATGGGTCAATATCAGCACAGGGAGAACTAACTGCTGGGATTTGGAGACACTGGAGACAATTGGAGACACTGGAGATGGACAGACAGTTTAGAGGAGGAAAATAGATGGGGAAATGGGCGGAGTTGCGGCATTGAAACATATGAGGATGGGCGGGGCCACAGATCATACTGCAACCAGCCCCTCAAACCCTATCCAATACTATGTAGTAGTAGAATGTAGGCATTTGGGATCGGCCTATCAGAGTAAAGTGAACGGGAAGGGTGGAGCTTATGCTATGGACACATTATCTTCACACTAGATGATGAAACGGGAGGAGGATTTGATTGCATACAGCACCGAGGCTGAGATCATCACGGAGGTCAGGTACTAGAGGGGGGTTCTATACCCCTTTAGCTCACGCTCGGGCCTACACTCATTAAGCACGGCGACCTTAGGTGACCTCATGTGCTTATGTTATTATACAAGCTTTAGGAGGGGTGTCCGGATATTTTTGGACGCATAGTGTACATGTATTGTGTATTGTTTTTAAAACAATAGGTTGAGGAGTTATACACATGATGTAGTACTGGAGACAAGGAGAGAGAGAGAGAGAGAGAGAGAGAGAGAGAGTGAGGGGAAACCACACCCCTCAGCAAAGAGATAAAGAGAGAGAGAGAGAATCCCTATAGCTACACTATTAGGTCTCTCTCTCTCTCTCTCTCTCTCTCTCCGGACCCTCTCATACACACAGCCGGTAAGATCAGAGTGTGGTCTATTAATGAGGGTCCTTTGTCAATCCTTTCATCCTTCCATGGACAGGAGATGCTCTGGGTTATGGTACACACACATACACACATACGTTCAGTCTCAAAAAATACACTATATGTCCAAAGATTTGTGGACACCTCTTCTAATGAATGCATTCAGCTACTTTAAGTTTCACTCACTGCTGAAACACAGCACACACACAGCTTCTTTAGTCCCTGTAGAGAAGTACTGCCAATAGAATAGGACTCCCTGGAGCAGATAGTAAATATGAGCCTGTTGGCACCATGCTGCCTAATTCCAGGCGTGGGCTAGTGGAGGGGTATAGAGCCCCCCATCATTGAGCTGTGGAGCAGTGGAAGAACTGTGCTGTCTGATGATGAATGATGGTGGTGGAGCTCCATCCAGTACTTTTGTGATGAGTTGGGGAGTGGGGGATGATGAGGTGAGGTGGGTGTTGATCATCATTCAACATCCTGACCTCACTAACGCTCTTATCGCTCAGTTCAATCAAATCCTCACAGCAATGCTCCAGCAGAATCTAGTAG